>NC_056735.1:340052404-340074904 GCF_019279795.1 Protopterus annectens
CCAGCTTTTGGGGGGTTTTTTTTTTGGGTTTTCCACTTGGGGGCTCAGGGGCCCCTTGGGGGGAAGGGGGGGGAAATACCACACCAGTCTTGAGTAGTGTGAAGTTTGCTTTAGAAGTTCTTCACTGTGGTCTTTTGTTTGGGGTGGGGGCGGGATGTGGATTTCCAGTGAGATTAGTTTATGATCAGATCTCACCAATGAGGGATATACTTCTGGTGTGGAGCATTTTGTCCCCATGTTTGTGATAATGAGATCTAGTATATTTTCTCCTCTCATGGGAACAGTGACTAGCTGTTCCATGGCATTTGAATTTATGAACTCCAGGAACCGTTGGGCTAGAAAGTTGGGGCTTGAGTAATGTTCCCAGTCTAAATTCGGGTAGTTGAAGTCACCCAATATGATGGTGTTTGGAGATACATTTATACCCTCCAGTGTCTTCAGGAAGGCTGTGTGGGGTTCCTGAGTTTGAGAGGGTGGCCTGTAGCATGCTACAATTTGTAGAGCAGTTTTGCCTATGGTTAGCTGCACCTGGATGGTTTCCGAAGCTTCATGCGTTGCCACCAACCTGGAGGTATGGGTATCCTTTATGAATATGGATACACACCCTCCTTTTGTGGTGTGGTCCGGGTTTTGGGGCCAGAACGCATGATATGAGGTAAAACCTAATAGTGCCGGGGTGCTCTCAGGAGCCTTGAACCAGGTTTCAGTTACAGCACAGACATCGATGTTCTCCATACTGAGAAGGGCCTTGAGTGCGTGCATTTTGAGATTTAGACTTCTGGCATTGAGCAGCATTACCCTCAGTTTCTTCCCATTTTTGTTTTCTAGGGTGGTAGGTTTAGAATTTGAGCCTTGCCTAAAAAGGCACTATGGGGTGGCAAGAGCCTTAGCCAATATCCGGAATCCCAGGGGTGACAGGTGCAAGCCGTCCCTTGCGGCAGTGTGGCTTGTCAAGCATGTCATCCCAGGCAGACAGACACTGGATCCCCTTTGAATGACACCAGACATTAAGCCAATTGTTAAAGCTGATCATCTTGTCTCTATATTGTGGCATCATTCTTGGTGAAGGAAGGATACTGCTCAGGGTCAGGGTCATACCTGCCTGGGCTACATAATCAGAGAGCTCCTCTATGTCTCTTTTCATGTAGTCCAGGGAGGTGCGTCTCAGGTCGTTCACACCAGCATGGACAATGACTGTGTCATATTTGTACTTGCCGTGGAGTGACCCGAGTGCTTGTGTTATGTGGCGGATTCTAGCGCCCGATAGGCAGCTTACTGTGACCCTCTCCTTGTTCAGCCTGGTGAGTGGGACGTCAGTGTGTCTGACTATGGAGTCACCTATGACAAGTATGTTTGGTGTTGTATTTGGCCTTAAGGGCTGTGACTGCTTTGCACACTGATTTTGTGGTTTATGTGCTGCTTGTGGGGTGTCTTGAGGTAGCAGTTGTTTGGGTGTCTGCTTTGGAGGCCTCTGCTGTTTAGGTAAATTTTTACTCAGAGCCTCCGAGTATGTCTTTGTGTGTTTATGTGTTTGATTCAGTGGTGTGGTAGCATTATGTGAGGCTGGTTTTGTGGTGTGTGTAGTTGCCTTCTCCTCCTGTCTGGTCTTGCCAGTCCTGAGTTGAGAGAGCTCAGCCTCCAGTTTGGCTAAATAGCTGCATCTCTCACAAGTATTTGTGTTATGTGGGAGGAGGAGAGGGTTGTCTGTGTACATGAGGCAGTTATAACATTGCCTCAAGATTCCCAGATTCACCAGCTGGAGAGGAGATTGACAACTGACCTTTGGACATGCTAGAATAATATTGGGAATTCCCTAATAATTGAAAACAAGGGCCAGTGGGGAGTGAGGGTGTAGTGCTTTTAATTTTTAGTGCTGACTTATATAATTGCTTTTGTGAGCAAGTGCCAGGTATCTTGAGTGCAATGTGTTACAAGTAACTAAATGCAAAAACGACAAACAGTAACTTTCTTTCAAGTGAAACAAGGAAATAAGTACAGTAAGCAATGCAGATATCACTAGTGATCCACAGAAGCTGTGAAGCGTATTAGGTGGAATTAGCATTCCAGGGAAATAACAAGCAAATAAACAACAAGCATATAAACAAAGCTAGATTCAGCATGCCTGGATCTAGTCTATGCTACAAGCAAACAAGGTGTACCAATTTCAGTAAGATACAGTTCAGATATTCAGGCACTATAAACCTTTAACCAGAAATTCCCAGCTCAGAAGGGCAGAGTCCAGCCTCTTCTCCCACAAGAGTGCAGACCACGAACCTTCTTAATGTAAAATAACTGGCCTGAAGCCCAAGTGCTTAAACCAGAACTAATACACTTGGACACTGGGCTCTCAATCAACAGTTCCCAACTTAGAAGGATGAAAGCTACCTGTCCTGCCACCACAGTGCTTGACACAAACCTTCCTAATGTAAAACAACTGGTCTGAAGCCCAAGTGCTTAATCCAAAAGACTTAGAATGATAGCTACACTTTAATCAAGTTACAACCAAGCAGTAATAAATACAATTGAATACTTTAGAGAATGTCTGGATTAGTGCTCAAGTTACACAAACAAAGCTAGATCCAGCAGGCCCGAATCCAGTCTATGCCACAGCAAACAAGGCGCACCAACTTCAGTAAGAAGCAGTTTAGATATGCATGCACTATAAGCCTTTAACCAGAATTTCCCAGCTCAGAAGGGCACAGTCCAGCCTCTCCTCCCACAAGAGTGCAGACCACGAACCCTCTTAATGTAAAATAACTGGCCTGAAAGCCCAAGTGCTTAAACCAGAATTAATACACTTTAAGAATAACAGACACTGAGCCCTCAATCAGCAGTTCCCAACTTAGAAAGATGTAAGCTACCTGTTCTGCCACTACAGTGCAGACCACAAACCCTCTCAGTGCAAAACAACTGGTCCGAAGCCCAAGTGTTTAAACCAAATGGCTTAGAATGAGTTACACCAAGCAGTAATAAATACAATTGAGTATTTTTAAGATGATGCAAAAGTAAAATGAAGTAGGTAGAACACAAGTACAGTAAAAGCAGATGAAATTTTTTTTTTAATCTGAACAAGTGCTGAGATCAAAGAAACAGATTTGAGTGCTGAAACTAGAAAACTGGCTAGTTATAAGAAAAAAACAAGCTAGAAGGCTTCCCTCAAACACAGAAGGGCTTGGGGGCTCAGAAGCCTACAAATAGTCTATACCACTTAACAGGAAAGGCAGGAAATAAGCTTAATTTTTTTTGTCTGTTTCCCAGATGCTCTCTTTGTACACAGTAGGACTGCCTGAAATCAGAATATGATCTCACTGCACTCAGTTGAGTGAGCAAATGAGATGGGCCCAGAGGCAGGCTGAGGGGCGGACAGTTTCAAGGCCACTAAGATTAACAGCAAAACAAAAACAGGGAGGGTGGGTGGGAATAACTGAAGAGCAGAGTTTAAAACTGCCAGTTCAGTTAAATTTTCTACAACACAGTTTAAATCAAATTAAATGCTGTATTTTTTTAAAAAAAAAGTGCAGATAAAGGTACTTAAATTCTCTTATATGTCCAGTTGAATATAACCAAGTTCTTAGCTGGCCAAAGCTGAGGTTTTTAAGCAGAAAATATTTCACACTGTACCACTTAAATAGGCAAGGACAGGAAATCAAAGAATGTGGCTACCCCCACACCTGTAATTACTAGCAAATAACAAAATTCAGCAAACACTAGCTTCAGTTCAAGTTACTGAAGAGCAGAGTTTAAAACTGCCAGTTCAGTTAAATTTCTACAACACAGTTTAAATCAAATTAAATGCTGTATTTTTTTTTTTTAAAAAAGTACTTAAATTCTCTTATACGTCCAGTTGAATATAACCAAGTTCTTAGCTGGCCAAAGCTGAGGTTTTTAAGCAGAAAGTATTTCACACTGTACCACTTAAATAAGCAAGGACAGGAAATCAAAGAATGTGGCTACCCCCACACCTGTAATTACTAGCAAATAACAAAATTCAGCAAACACTAGCTTCAGTTCAAGTTACTGAAGAGCAGAGTTTAAAACTGCCAGTTCAGTTAAATTTTCTACAACACAGTTTAAATCAAATTAAATGCTGTATTTTTTTTAAAAAAAGTGCAGATTAAAGTACTTAAATTCTCTTATACGTCCAGTTGAATATAACCAAGTTCTTAGCTGGCCAAAGCTGAGGTTTTTAAGCAGAAAGTATTTCACACTGTACCACTTAAATAAGCAAGGACAGGAAATCAAAGAATGTGGCTACCCCCACACCTGTAATTACTAGCAAATAACAAAATTCAGCAAACACTAGCTTCAGTTCAAGTTACTGAAGAGCAGAGTTTAAAACTGCCAGTTCAGTTAAATTTTCTACAACACAGTTTAAATCAAATTAAATGCTGTATTTTTTTTAAAAAAAAAGTGCAGATAAAGGTACTTAAATTCTCTTATATGTCCAGTTGAATATAACCAAGTTCTTAGCTGGCCAAAGCTGAGGTTTTTAAGCAGAAAATATTTCACACTGTACCACTTAAATAGGCAAGGACAGGAAATCAAAGAATGTGGCTACCCCCACACCTGTAATTACTAGCAAATAACAAAATTCAGCAAACACTAGCTTCAGTTCAAGTTACTGAAGAGCAGAGTTTAAAACTGCCAGTTCAGTTAAATTTTCTACAACACAGTTTAAATCAAATTAAATGCTGTATTTTTTTTTAAAAAAAAGTGCAGATAAAGGTACTTAAATTCTCTTATACGTCCAGTTGAATATAACCAAGTTCTTAGCCGGCCAAAGCTGAGGTTTTAAGCAGAAAATATTTCACACTGTACCACTTAAATAGGCAAGGACAGGAAATCAAAGAATGTGGCTACCCCCACACCTGTAATTACTAGCAAATAACAAAATTCAGCAAACACTAGCTTCAGTTCAAGTTACTGAAGAGCAGAGTTTAAAACTGCCAGTTCAGTTAAATTTTCTACAACACAGTTTAAATCAAATTAAATGCTCTATTTTTTTTAAAAAAAAAGTGCAGATAAAGGTACTTAAATTCTCTTATACGTCCAGTTGAATATAACCAAGTTCTTAGCTGGCCAAAGCTGAGGTTTTTAAGCAGAAAGTATTTCACACTGTACCACTTAAATAGGCAAGGACAGGAAATCAAAGAATGTGGCTACCCCCACACCTGCAATTACTAGCAAATAACAAAATTCAGCAAACACTAGCTTCAGTTCAAGTTACTGAAGAGTAGAGTTTAAAACTGCCAGTTCAGTTACATTTTCTACAACACAGTTTAAATCAAATTAAATGCTGTATTTTTTTAAAAGAAAAGTGCAGATAAAGGTACTTAAATTCTCTTATACGTCCAGTTGAATATAACCAAGTTCTTAGCTGGCCAAAGCTGAGGTTTTTAAGCAGAAAGTATTTCACACTGTACCACTTAAATAGGCAAGGACAGGAAATCAAAGAATGTGGTCCATCCATGATTTCTTCCACCCATAAAAAATGTATTTTGTTTATCTTAATTGTAATAATTTTGACAAAATATTATTGTCCTCAATTAATAAGGAGATGGACCTGCAGTTATCAAGCATGTACTTTCCCCTAGTTTTTTCTGATTAATAACTATTCCACATAATTCCTGTTCTTTATACATCATTTCCCTATACCATATATTTAAAACTTGAAGAAATCTATCACTTTTATAAATTAGCATAAAGTGTATATCCTAACCAGTCCTCTTCAGGCATACTCTGCTCATTCCCCATCTATAATACCTTTAGTATGTCACCTACAATAATGTGCCCCCACCCACAAAAAATCTCCTTCCTCCACTTTTTCACCCAAACTACTGTAGAAGCTTTTTTAACTCCTATGAAGTTTATTTTTTTCTTCTCTGTTAGATACTACTTTTATTTTAGTCCTATACTACAGCTACATCATTTTCCTAATGTTTTTGTGTGACTGCAAAAAAGATATGTGATATTTCTCCCCTTTTGCCTTTAACTGAATATATCTTCTTCCTATACCCCAAACCATTTTGTCATTTTGTTTGAATATTTTTCACTTCTTTTTCTTTTAATCCTTTCTGTAATCTGCATGTCAGTGTTTATATTCTTGTAGTTCTTGTTTATTCTTGTCTCTAAGATTGCCTTTGGGTTTTTCACTATTTTCCATTTTAAATTATCACCATTTTATCCAAGGGTTACAAAATATTCCTAGGTTCACAGTCTTTTGATAATCTATCAGTGCATTCTTTAGTTCCACCTTCATTTATCTGATTACAATTCACCTTATACAGTTTCTTTCTCTTCTTCCTATTGATGATCTGAAATTTCCATCCTTAAGCACCAGCATAACTTTCACCTTATTTTTTATGCATATGGTCTGTTCTTGTATTCAAACTGATTATGCTCTATGTGTTCCCTTCAGTATTCTGGGTACTCATTTTTCCTTCTTCTGTCAGTTGTTTCACACATCAGTTACTTCTATCCCTGCAAAGACTATTATTAAAACCTCCTCCACCCACAGTAAAGCCTCTTTAAAAGCCAAAAATATCTGATCTTCTTCAGCAAATCCTGTATTTACTTTGGCATAACTAAAGTCTAATGTAGTTATTATTTCACAATGCTTCTTCTTCTTTATGTAACTTCAAAGCCCTACTGGCTTCAGTTATATGTATATTTCTAACACTATCTCCTATGTTTTTGTCACAAACACTGCTATTTCAAAACACACCTTTTATACCTAAAACCACATCCCAAACATTTCCTGAATGTTCTATGCTTCCTTCCTTTTCCTATAGCCGTGCTTATGTCTCTGTTGAATCTTTTTTGTGGTCTCAGGAATTCTAAAACTGCTCATCTCTTTATAAAATATTTCAAGCGATTTGCATTATTCAGATTATACACCCTGTCTCCATTCCCTTAAACCTACCATCTGGAAAGGGCTGCTGAGTTCTTTCCCAAGCATGTCGAGAATCAGCTGTTGCAATACTGGGGTATCTGCCCCCCATGCTGCTTCCAGATAGTCCAATTCACCCAGCTCTCTATTTCAATCACACAGCATATACTTCCACCTGGCTTTGTAACCAAGTACCTGACACCTAGCCACTGATGACCACTAAATGGCTTTCAGATATAGGGTTACTGCTGGCATGCTGAGTCTTCCGTACTCTTTAAGGAGCAGGACCCTCTCTCATTTAAAGCCTTTAACTATGATTTCCTGTTCTCCTCCTGACAGAAAACCCTTCATCTAATTTTGACTTTTCTTTATCATTTCATCATCAGAGGAACCCAGAATGCCTGACCTAGATAAAGAATGTATGTTATTATATGCCAATGTAACACCTGAACCCATTGGCTTTGGTCCATTCCAAGCTGAGTCCATCTCCTTAAATTGTTCATTGTCTTTTTTAGTACAGTGTCATATGATTTTCTCCTTGAGGCTTCAAAACCTTCTATCAAATAAGATATATTTTACTCTCTTGATTTAGTTATTTTCAGTATCTCATTATCAACAAGTAGGATCACTTTCAGTTCAGTAATGCCCCTTACATATTATCCTTATTTCTAACTGTCTAATTACTGTGGCTAAGGTTTCTATGTATAGTGTGAAAGGGGGGGGGGACAACCATGTTGAATCTAATTTTTTCTGATAATTCCACCCTCATCCTAACCTTGATGACTGTGCCTTGACAAATACTACAGATCGCTGTTATAAAAGGGTTACAGAAACTCAATTTTCTTAAATAAAATAAAAAGATATTGTCAATTAACTGTACTGGATGCTTTCTTGGCATCAAGGACAAAATGATTCCACATCTTTCCAAATTCTGAATTATCATTAAGGTTCTTATGACATTAATGAAGTTTCTTCTCCCTCATATGAATCCATACTGGTCCACCCCAACCAAATTTGGTGCTACTACTGCTAATCTATTAGAGTCCATTGACATAAAAATCTTACAATAATGTTTTAGAATTGTGACTTCTCTATAACATCCTGGAAACTTAGGGTCCTTCCCGTCTTTTTGAATGGGTTCTATTATTTCCCCCTCTATCCATGATTCTGGGTTCCTACTCCTTTTTCATCATTTTACCCGAGAGAGAGAAAGAGAGAGATTGGAATTCCATCCATATCAGGGAATTTGTTGGTTGCTTGTTTCAGAATAGATTCCCACATCTCCGCTAACATTTTATCTTCAATTAAAGATTCCCTCATTTCATCTGTCACATATGGCAAGTTCTCTGTACTAAGGATTGTTAGAAAAACTTCCTCCTTCTCTTTGGTCATTCCCTCCCTTGTACATAGAGCCTGTAAATGTTTTGAGGACCTGTGAGACAATGTGCTCTCTCATCACTGCCTCTTCTTCTACCTGTACTTTTAACTGGGTCACCATTCTTTCTACCTTTTGCTGCCTATAAGACAGGCTGCCAGTGCCCTTAGGGCTGTTGAGGAGTTAGACTTAAAAAGCTTTCTTGCTGCCACTCCATGCATCAACATTCTACTATTTTTGTTTAGTTCTGAAGTTCTCCTAATGCATTCCTCAACTGTTCTCTTTTGCAGTCAGTTACTCCCCGCCTTCTGCAAGAGAAATCTAATGTTCTTTAGTTTCAAATGCCATTCCCTTCTGCTAGACCTCTTTACAGCTTTCTCTTAAAATCTTTTGTTCAGCTCATTCACATCTAAAATCATTCCCTGCCAACACCCTTCCAAGAGTTCATCTAATACCTCACTAACCCATCTAATAAACTGTTTCTCTTTAACTCCATAAATAGGGAACCTCCAATGCCTCCATCTCACCACTGGTTTCTGTAGTTGAAGTCTCATCTGAATGAAGGCATGGTTTGAAAATAATCACTGTGCCAAGTACACACCTCACTACATTATACTACACATCTTTTCTAGTCGGCAAGATGTTGAAGGGCTTATCTATAGACATGCTCTCAGTGAGCCATGTGTGCTGCAGACAAGTGCTGCGATATCAGACATCACAGAAGACATGTAGTGTAATGTATAATTATATGTATCATGTCTACACTGTGTCTATCCCTGGTAGCACAGCACAGGATAGCCTGCCCATGGAATGTACATTGCAGATTATAGTCACTCATGTTTATGTCATTACGTAATATAACATCATATGAATAACTCATGGCACATGTGATATCAGATGTGTGTATATATGTATTTGTGTAGTTTGAGTGCTGTGCAATGCATTGTGCCCATGCATGTCACACATATTGCCATTGCATCCCATTATATGTATGAAGTAGTACGTTATATACATATGTATAAAGCAGTATGTTATGTTTTATCATTTACATAGGTTATCTGTACTGCCATGATAGTTTAATGGAAATGCATGCAATATCAGTGATATATCATGTGTCCTTTGGATGTTGTCCATATGTGATATACACATAGCCTTGTAGGTTGACACATGCTGCAGGTTTCATCAGTGCACTACTCATAGACATATATGTGTATATTGTATGCAAAAATCCTTGTCAGTGAACTCACAGTCTTTAATGTTGCATGTAAGTTACTGTGTTATCCTGTATTGTGGTTCTGTCCCATATTCATCAGAAACATTTTAAAATAAAATTCCATAGCATTTACTATGCTGCAAACTGTGACAAAGAAAAGAGATATTTCAAGAATTGTTTTTCAGATCTTGTAAATTAAAGATGTGACAGAAGGTCCCACATCTGAACTGCATGACACAATTTTAGGAAACAGTTCTAGGTACAGAAGGATGAAGGGGTGGTAAAGTAATGCCTTCTTTGTGATTGGTGGTAACAAACAAAACTGTTACAGACATAAATGTAGTGTCCTGGCCAACCTGCTTCTAGAAAGTAGGAAATCATTACATTTTCAGTAATACTAGTGAGAGAGAATAAAATGCTACTTCATTCCTAACCTGTTATAAAGCTATACTAAAATGCAAGTTATTCAGTAATGACTTATCTTTTATATACATGTAAACATATTTATTTGTAAGGCTTAATGCACCCGTATTCATGTTATTCCTATGACCATCAGACGGCTGTAAAGCTGATGCAACCCAAAGCAACAGGAATTTGTAAAAGCTAATATAACATTTCTCCTTCAGCAAATCTTCTAAAATATGCCTTAAAATATTGTGTTATTGAGATGTGTGTATGAGCAGTATTTCAGAAACATACTAATCTGATAACTTCTTTTTCGTATTCACCTTGTGCCAGCTATATTTCAGCAATCTTGCATTTGATTCCAGGCATTTGTATTATCTTAGAACAAATATTTTATAAGGACCAACCAGGACATTTGAATAACCTCATTAAAATGAAGCAGGAGTACATTTTGTAAAAAAAAACAAACAACTAGAAAATGATAAAAATATTTTTTTAATCTGTGGCAAAACGGTAATCAGATATCTCTTTTTATTTTAATGCTATATGTTTATTTTAATGCTATATGTGTTTATTTTAATGCTATATGTGTTCTGTATTTACTGATTTGGTCATTTTATGTTTCCTAGACAAGACTGATACATAGAAAAAAGCAGGCAAGAACTGTTAAGCAGAGTATTGCAATAAAATAAAATACCAAATAACTCAAATGATAGATGGTAAATACACTGAGCATATACAGTTCTAAATGATGATTATGGGCACTGAAGATATGAAGTGTGTTCTCAGAAGATATGCAAGTAAGTTGTCTTTAGAAGGAAATAATAGGACTTGCATATCATATACAGTACTGACAAGTGACATAAATGAAGCTTCCCACTAACATTTTCTTCACCTTGTATTACAGTATATTTATTGCTTGTCTTTTCAGTGTATCATTTAAAAGCAGACTTTGTGACTTTAAACTCTGGAATACAGGACTGGATGAATGTAGTAGGCAAAGCAGATCACAACATGGTGACCACTCCAAGAGATGAAAGGTACTATATTCCTCTAGCTGTACATATCAGGTATAAAACAGAATTAACCACAGACACTAAATGGCAGTGTCAGTGGCACAATAGGTAGTACACTCGCCTTTGGTGCTGGAAGAACAGAAAGCTGTGGGTTCTATACACACTCCAGATGATTGGATTACTGACACTGCAGTGCAGCATTACAGGAGTGCTACACTCCTGAGTATGTTGTCCTTCGCATGAGACATTCAACCAAGTTCCCATCTGCATGGGTTGGTGATAGCTCAGGTAACTGTAAAAGATCCCACGGTGTCTAATGAAAAGAGCAGGGGAAGATCCCTCTAGACCTGATCATATTTCCCCCAGTAATAGAAATAACTGCTTGGGACTCCCCATTAAAGACACCACTAGCCTAGTGGGACAAACCAAGGATAAATGAATAAAAATAAATAGACCGAGGGGATGTATACAGATAGCCAAACTCACTTCAAGTCTGCATTTTCTAATATTCTGTGGTGATGTCACATACCACTTCCTGACGGATATCACTGACCCATACCCCTCCTGTGCTTTATTTTTTAGACTGAGCAAAGTGAATACTTTTGTCTGACTTCTGTATACTTGTAAGAGTAATCTCTGAAATATCCATTATGAAGCAATCAGTTGATCTGCATCAAACCCTTACTTTCCATGTATACTACCTCTCCTTCTGTGTCTAGCACTCTAGCTCAGGTTATTGGGGCTGTTTTGATGTATTCTTTGATCTCAGTGGCCATTAAATAACTGAAGTACAACTTAGGTTGGCCTGTGATAGGTTCCACAACTATGCTTAGGCCATCCTAGGGAGAGAAATGACAACTAGTACATACCAATGCAGCGTTGAAGGCATTTGTTCTTATTACTTTCTATTAACCACAAAGATGTTTTACATGATCCAATCTGGTAATATCAACTTTTGACAGTACTTATTTCTTTAATATAAGGTTTTCTATAGTATCTTCATTTTCCTGTAAAGCAGCACATTTTCCTGTAGTATGGAGTGTAATGCAGAGGTAGTGATTGATTTATGTTCTGTTTTAAGAAGCTTGAAGCCATGCTCTCTCACACACTAGTCAGTGCATATGACAATGAGTGGTTTGTCAGCATGCACACTTCACCTCCTACTCCACCCAAACCCACATCACATGTACCTACATATGTGAAGGTCCTCACCAGAAACATGCCTAAACACCAGAGACCTCCCAAACACAAACGCAATCACGCTACACATAATACTTCCTCTGCAGAACACAATACACATAACAGCTCACACACCAGTGTCTCACCTGTCAAGCTCTTAAGGTAAAACACAAAACCAAGCATATTAGTCATAGGTGATTCCATCATGAGACACACAGATGTCCCTCTCACCAGGCTGGATAAGGAGAATGTCACAGTCTGCTGTCTGTCAAATGCCAGGATCTGCCATATCACACATGAACTCAAGTCTCTCAACAACAGGTACTGTTATGACTCTGTCATAGTCCATGTTGGTGTGAATGCTTTGAGACGTACCTCTCTGGATTATATGAAGAGAGACATGACTGAGCTTTTGGAATATGTTTCAGGCAGGTATGTCCCTAGCCTTAAGCAGCATTTTACCTTCACCTAGGATGATGCCTCAATATAAACAGAAAATGATTGACTTCAATAATTGGCTTAGTTTCTGGTGTCATTCTAAGGGGATCCAGTATCTAGCAGCTTGAGATGACGTGATCGACAGACCTCAATGCTTTGCCAGAGATGGTCTTCATCTGTCACCCCTGGGATTTTGCCTACTGGCTAAGGCTCTTGCCACCCCCATAGTGCCTTTTTAGGCAGTGTCTCAAGGACAAAATTCCCAATGTAAAAACTCCATCTAAAAACAACTACAGGGTTATGCTGCTAAACGCTAGGAGTCTGAACATAAAACTGCACTCACTGGCAGCAGTCCTCACCTTGGAAGATGCAGACATTTGTGCAGTCATGTAAATTCACCCCAGGGGGGTCCATCTGTGTCCCTCTTGGACAGGGGCAATAGGTGTTGATCGCGGAAATAAAGGTAGAACTTGGTTAGGATTGTAAGGGACCTAGGGCCATTAGCCTAGTAACTTCATATGATCCTATGATAAAACATTCATTTAGTAGGTCACTAACTCACATATTCTATTAATAAAATCCTGAGTGGTTAGCTGCAAGCACAAAGAAATGCCATGGAATTCTATACCTGATTTCACTACAAATTCAGAAAAACATATTTACTATTTGATTTATTTATTGTGTTGAATTGCACAACTACTTTTGCACTACATAATTAAAGACATGTTAAAAGATAAGAATATAATCAATGTATTTATTATGCACCGGATGTTGTTGTTTTTATATTGCAAACTATTCCTTATGAAAATATAACTTTGTTATTTGAAATTCTGCAGAGTAATTTTCACTGCTGTTGCCATAAACTGATATATACTGTTAATGAACTTGATGCGGAGTTATTTGGTAAAACGTATCTTCTTTAAGCTTGTATAGCCTTTTATCACTTGTGCCTTGCTAGTTCTGACTCCAAGTGGGTTTTATGGTAAGCCACCTAATGGCATGACTTGCTATAAAACTGACAACGAGTGACAGCTGCAGCAGCACTGTTTTTACTGAGCTCAAAGTGTTTGCAAATTAGAAACTTCATTTTAATTTCAGTCTCAAAGACAGCATGCATGATGATGCCACAACTAGGGAGTGGTTAAGGTACACGTCCATCACATTAAACTATCACTGCAAATGTTGAGATTGCAGGCATAGAGAAGTATTTAGAAGCCGTCATTAATGGGTACTCTTCTGTGCACAGTACTACTTATGTTAAAGCAAAGTGTCACTACATCCCATGCTCATTTAATACGTTAAAAGGTGGGATGTTGTGGACTTGTCCCAAAGTGACCACTCATAAGCAGTTTCATCAGTGGAAGTCAAACTGACCTCCTTAGATGCAAAGTTAGATCTGCTGCACTATGCCACAGTATTGGAAGGTCACACCGGGGCCCTAAAAATCAAGAAGGAAGTACTAGGATTACAAGACTATCAGTTAAAGTGGATAGTGTTGATTGTTTAGCTCATATAATTTCGCCTTAAGGAAAGTGATGGTATAAAGGTTGTGGGCATGGTGACTGAAACAGTACCCAGAGATTTTGTCACCACTATTTTTCCATTGCTAATTGTCTTTTGCAGAAACATTGTGGTCACATTCATCACCCTGAGATGGAAGGAGCTGATAAAAGCTATATCAATGCTGTGATCAATAAATATACACCAAACAATAAAATTTGAGCTGTAACCATCAAACTGAGCCTAATTTTCTCCCTAAATAAAACCCATATATTTTTGAGAATGCTTACTCAAATAGACTCAGTCATAGAATAGACTGATTGTGGGAAAGGCAAATTATACAGTTTGTATTCTTTATATAGTTTCTTGTTGATTACATTCTGTATTTTTACTGAAGTATGTTAAAATCGTTACCTTTGCATATTAAAAGTAATGCTTAGGACAGAAAACAAATTTGTGTCTGGTATTGAATAACAGGAATTATAACAGGCAAATTACCTGTGAAATGATGGTGAAGTTAGAAACTAATTTTTATTTAATGGAAAAATAAAACATTTCAAGGTGTTCCTGAGAATTACACAAAACAAAATGCTTTGTGAGAAAGGCAAATGTGTTGCTTTATTTTCCTTTTCCCACCATCCCACCCTGCTCCTATTGTATTCTTAAACCCAAGGGTTCTCTAGTAGTCCATCCCTTATGTTAATTTGACCACAAAATTCTCTCCCACTCTTATTGTATTGACTATTGCCAGTAAACACAAAAGTATTCTTTTGTGAAGACAATCCTCATAACCTAATGGAACTCATTTGCCTTCCCATTGTGTTCCACAGACCCAGGAAACTTGAGTAACCACAGATAACTATGAGTATAATCAATTATCTTTAGAAAAAAATATCAATAAAAATTGATCCCCCTTATTATTGTAGATAAGCTGGTTATATATTCTGTGACTCAGCCATTACTGTTTTGCACTAATTTTTAGAACTTTAACATGTGTAAATTCTATTAGCTTTTATCTGTGCTATTAACTGTCCTGAAAAAAAATATTTGTCATCATAGAGACCCAGCACAAATTTACCTAATTCTTAGCAGGTCTATTAGCATTTGATTTTCTAAGGCAGGGAAGCAATTGCTGTTATGTTTCTTTTTGTTTTCTTTTGTTTTGTTTAGCTTCCCACAGCTGACCATCGGCTGCCCCCCAGGACCTCTCCTCATTCACCGTGTCTACCAAATCCAATTAACTTTCCCTTTGACTAACTCTAGACTTTGAGGCTGGTGGGGAGACAGCGGCAGCCTGGGATAGTGTCATATTTCTGCTGAGGAGAAGGGACCTAAATTCCTACTCATTTGTGCTCACCCATTCGGATCTCATTGAACCATATGCAATGGGTGTGCTGGAGCATCATCCTGCTTTGTGGTGATTCAGCCACTGACCTGCATTCCTGCAGACAATGCTGTACCAGGGATCAGCTGCAGTTTGTGCCCAAATGCATGATCTTCACCAGAATCCTCTTCTACTGGTGAAATCAATTTGTCACAGCCACTATTCAAACTCTGGTTGCCTGGGCTGTAGCCAGGTCTTTATCCCCCCTACTTTACAATGCTGACATAACTGCTTCAGGCATACCGATAACCCACTTCTAATGCACTCTAGTTCTCTGGAGATTAGACTCTTAGTCCCTTTCATGACCTGCAAACAACACGACCACTCTACATCACCACAGCTCTACAACATTGCTCAAACATATGTTGAGTTAGTAAATAAATCCTTTCCTAAGCCTCCCAGGCCTCTTAGACATCCTGGTAACTTAACTCAGCCATATAGACAAAATTATAGCACCACACCCGGACCTGCACCCCCACCTATTGTTACTGTGAGATTCCTGTACTGGAAGCCTGTGTCATTAAGGTCCTGTAAGGCTGTAACACATCTCTGAAATATCCTAGCTATTGGTGGTTCCTTTGTAAAACACAAAGACACAACACTCACCAACTGCAGTCAATTTGGTAAGTAAGCACATGCTGGAAAGTTTGCATGACTGGAGTAAGGCATTGTATTTAACTTTTTAAAACATTTTTTGGTTACTCTCTGGGGGCAGGGTTGTGTTACATGATGGGCCGGACGTTGTGCACCACTGGTCTAGAATATTGGTGGCATTCTAGGGACATGCATAGGTGTTTGTATTTGATGATATGGTCAACATACCACCCACCTCCTTTTTTTGCCCCTGATGGCCTATACATTTCACCCCTTAGTTTTTGCATACTGTTTAAAATATTTTCTACCAAAACAGTGCCTAAAAGAGTTCACCTGATAGACATCCAAAAATAGCAAACTCTAGTCTGGGTAGTATCAAGGTAGCAGTACTGAAAGCCAGGAGCCTATACAACATCTCCTCTGAACTTGAGGCCTTCATTACTCTCAAAGACATCAGCACTGGTATAATTATGGAAACCTAGTTCAGTGTAGTACTCCCTCTGTTCCAGGCTACAATGCCTAACATGAATTCGGATCCACTGGCAACTGCAGGGAAGTATCTATATTTATTCATAACCTCATTGCCTCTTGCCATATTCCACAATATACAAATCTGGAACTGGTGCAAGTTCTAGTTACATAATAAAATTAATTATCAGATTGTAGCCAGTTATTGAATCTTATCTATGACATATTCAGAGCATGCAGAATACTTTAACCAGTTAGAAAGTTAGCCATTGAACCAAATACCTTTCTTATGGGTGACATTGACTACCCATGCATAAATTGGCATACATATACTACTACTAACAACCAATATGCCCAAAGATGTCTTTGGTTTGTATATGCCAGTACACTTGAAAAAGCTCCCCTGCCTAATAGAGATATTAATCTTCTTGATCTTGTCCTCACAAATGTTTCCTCCAGTTGCACAACCCCGCTTGATATCCCCTCCATAATGTAATTTGATCATATCACTGTGAGCTTCTCTATGAAAACCTGTTTTAAGACTTCTAATAACTTGTTTACATTCATTCAGTGATTACTCCAAAACCAATTACTTACTAACTACTTATCTTATTGATTCTAACAAATTGTATAGGTTCCCAGCAAACATTGTACTTGAGTCTGCTGCCTACTCATCTGAATTTTACATTGTCCTCAGAAATGCATTGAGGCATCTGTACCAGTCTGATATAAACATAATGACAAGTTTAAAACTAAATGCATAAGGTGGAATTACCATCCCAACAAACAGTAAGGAAAAGAAAAAAGCTCCTGTCCATTTCTAAAAGATGTTGACTTCACCATTTAAATAGGATTTACAACTGGTAAGTCCTTCAGACTTAACATTAGGAAATGTAAGCCTAGCTATGAACTTAGGGTTGTAACGAATTCAACACACAAACATAAGGCTTATTCAACTACATTAGGAAGCTTAGAATTAACCAAATATCTATGATAAACTTATGTATAACGGAACCTCATTCACTGACTCTGAGGATGTTGCAAATATTGTTGTGGACAAATTCTCTTTCAACTTCAACCCAGCCACCCTCTCTCCCACCTGTCTCTCTCAATTTCTAATCACACCTACCCTTGCAGAATCACTTGGACCACATCCTTTTGTCAGTTTACAAAATTACAAATGCCAATTAGGTGGGTCCTGACAAAAATTCTTGGATGTCTGCTAAGTCCTATACAGCAATCTCTCTTCATGAACTCTTCAACATGACTTCTTTACTGGTTACATCCCCAAGGTATGCAGCTGTTGTGATGACCTTGCATAAAGGTGATCCCTTTAATGAGCATGGGAATTGCAGGCCTATTAGTCTTACTAGTGTTACTTGCAAGGTGTGGAATCCCTGATGGCTGAAATAATAAACAATGATATGGGTGACCTAATATCCCTCGATACACACCAGTTTGGCTTTGCAAAAGACAGATGATATTGCTGAATCTGGTTGAGTTCTTTGAAAGGTTTAATGAGGCCATGGATAAGTGATGTACAGTCCATGCTGTATACCCCTTATCCATGGCATACAGTACACAATGGCTATCTGCATCTTGTCAAGGTCTTCAACACTGTCCTTATGCTGGGATTATTGACAGACTCTGCTAACACTGGCACCCAAAATCCTGAAAACTCACATCCTGAAAATTCAAAATCCTGAATCCCAAAAGACTGAAAACACATAGAATACAAATACTGACTATATTCCAGTACAATTACACACAAAGAAACCAAGGCAGGACAAAGCATTTTGCTTTTCACCACGTATGAGCAGGGGGGGCAAGCCCCCCTGCACCCCCCACACCACCTGCTACTTACATATATCAACTCCGAGATTGCACTTCACTACACTAACATGAGTTATGTTGTAGTATAGCAAGTTAGAAGGGAACATTACTAAGGTTACAACAGGCAATCATGAAACATGTAATGGTATGTTTGCCATTTTTTTCTGTGGAGTGCAATCTCGGAGTTGATATATTTAAGTAGCAGGGGGTGTGGGAGTGCATGGGGGCTTGCCCCCCTGCTCATACCTGGTGGAAAGTAATATGCTTTGTCTTGTCTATAGTCAGTGTTTGTATACTGTGTGTTTTCTGTCTTTTGGGATTCAGGATTTAGAATTTTCAAGATTTTGGGTGTCAGTCTTATGGGATTCAAGATTGTGGGTTTTCAGTCTTGTGAAGTGAATTTATATATATATATATATATATATATATATATATATATATATATATATATATATATTGCTGAGTAGATAACTGGCTATCTGACAAAGTGATGGTGTGTTTGCTTTAGACAGAAAGGTGCCACCAATGGTGTCTCACAGGGCTCTTTTCTGGGCCCCATCCCCTTCGATATAAATGTCTGTAGCATGAGAGCTAATATTAAAGGACCAATTTCATGATGACTGCAAACTTGGGGGCAGATATCAAATCCCATTCAAATAGTCAAATTCTTCATCAGGGTCTTAGACCAAACAGATACTTAATGTTTTAATCAATGGATTACCCTCAATGTCAGGAAATATAGAATAGTTTCCATTGATAAATTTAGCATTACTACCACTTATCATATAGATAATGATCTACTTAACCCTAACCCAGTCTTTAGGGACTTGGATACCTATGTTAATACCAGACTTTGACCACTATGTGTCTGTGGTGATTGGAAAATCCTTGCATAACTTATCCTTGGTGCCATCTCCTCAAGGTCCAAAAAAGTGACAGTGCCATATTATCCTTCCTTTATCAGGCCTATCATGGAATATAATGTCCTTTGGCATGTACCTTGCTAAGCAACTAAAACAACTTGAGAAACCACAGCATTTCCACACTCAAAAGATCTCAAGTCTCAGTACTCTGATAGGGGTCTATATTATAAAACTGAAAAGACTTTACCGCAAACGCTCACATGAGCGAAAATGCCTGTAATTGAACTTGCTATTGTGGGGGCCTGCACCCCCCCCCGCTAACTATATATTCCAACTCCTAGGTCGCATACAGTGAGGAAAGGGCAAATATGCCACTCCTCACTGTAACATGACCCCACAGTCACAGTTTTGATTCTCGGCATTTTCGCTCATGTGAGTGTTCGTGTTAAAGTCTTTTTGTGCATCTAATATAGACCCCTCTGATAGACTAAAAGTCCTATCTCTGTACACAGTGTAGTACAGACTCCTGAGGGGTGATATTTAGTCTTTATCTGTGTATACTATATATAAGCGCTTATGCTTACTTTTCTAGTAATCTACAAATTCCCCAGAGATTTCTTTTTTGGGGGGGTGGTCTCAGTGTGGCAGGCTGATACCCTTAACATATAGGTATTGTTGCTCACAGTTAATGGCACTTAGTCTTTTAACAGATATGATGTGCAGAGTCAGTAGTTCATTAGAGCTTAATACACTCAAAATGACATAGCAGGGGATCTAGTACCCAACCCCTTGGAAACGCATGACTTGGCATATAGGAAGAGTAGTTGATAGTTTGAGATTTGTGTTCCCTGATTCCCTTAATTCAGTTTGGAGATAGCGGTCTCCAGCTGGTCAAAGTTGTAACCATTACTTCACTGATTACAGTCATTGACTTTTAAATTACATGGATTGCAAGATTCATAGGCTTGGTAGTCAGTGAGCCCTGGGGGGGGAGGGGGTCACATCACCCAGATACAGAAATACATGCTTCCAGCTACATAACTTAGACTAATTGCTGGAGGCACAGCCTGCTGGATATCTGGAAGCTGTGACCTTGAGCTGCAGAATAGCTCCTTCCAAACCCATGCATTGTTATCAGTTTTATAGTTATATATCTAGCATTATCCTTCTCACCACTGAAATCTCCCAATATGACCTGAATCTCCTCTATTGTAAGTGCCTTTGAAAGGCATGTTGTTTAATAAAATTAATGTGCTTCTCTGCTATCTACGATGGTCTGCTGTTTGTTTGTTCTCAGCTGACAAGTTATTTTAACAAGAAAAGTATAAGACACTAACTTTAAACTTCATCTGTATATTCTTAGAGGTGGTTTTGACCCTGATACATGCCCAGATTTTGGGATTAAATATTTTTGATATAACCAAAAAGGACATATATGGTCTCACTGTACTGAAACAGGTTAGGGAACAAAGATCTCAGGAAGCCAGAACCAATGCTAGCACTACAACTGGTAGTTTGTCTATAGAAAACAGCTGTACGTAACTATCACAAAAGTTTGTATCCTATACTGATAGATGGGAAATAGGTCATTGTCAAAATGGGCACCTCAGACATAACTATAATCAAGCCTGCCATGGTCAGAGAGAAGCTTGGCCAGTCTATGCCAGTTAAGACCTTGAGAAGGAAACGTTTTCAGGTAACTTTGGCCAAAGTTTATCTGGAATGGGAAGGCGGGGACAAGGATGTTGCTGTGTTTGAGAATATTCATGCAGATACCCTGATAGAAAACAACACTGACAATGCAGATATATTGTGCACATGCTGTTACATGCAGCCAGGCATGAAGCAGGCAGACATGTGGATTAAGCAGTAGGGAAGATTCAGTCAGGGCCACACTTTTATCTGGGACTGGTGAGGTGAGTACTTAAGAGAGGAGCTGGTCGTTAGCAGTGAACTGAAATTTGAGACACAACAGGGAAAAAGTGCTGTTTTTTCCTTGAAAGGTAGCACTTCAAAGGCAGTGGTAGATGGTGGTAGTCAGCCAGAATTTAAGGCACCACTGACAGAAGATACCAGACTTCTTTATGAAGGACACCTGGGGAACACTAGCGCAGGAGAAGCCAAAAGTTTGACATAACAGGACAGCCCAAGCCAGAGATTATTCCATTTGAGATAGTGGAGAGGATCCAACAGACCATAGCCCCTGTCTTGTGCATATCCAGGTGGCACAGTAGTTGGTAAATGTTACAACCCAATTGCTGGCAGTGTGCCACCTGAGGAATTTGATTTGCTGTGTGGAGATTTAAAACGCTGTCAGTGCCATCTGTCCATCCCATGACAAAAATAAAATATACTATGAACTTAATATCTTGACATAAGACTGTGACAATGAAGCAGCAAGCTTTCTTCATTAGTTTAATCTACGTGTGTCACAGAAATGTGCACTGAAATGTTGCCACTGGAGAATACTGACAATTGATGCTTTGGCTATATAAGCTAATCCATTTTCTAGGCCATCCAGCAATGAAAGGATAGCAAATACAGTTATTTTGAAAGAAAATTTCCTATTGTTAAAGCACAAATTAAATAGCAAAGAATTTTACCTTATGACCGCGGTGGTGCAGCGGTTAGCATTGTCGCCTCACAGCAAGAAGTTCTCCCATTCGATTCTCAGCTGGAGTGCCTTCTGTGTGGAGTCTGCATATCCTCCCCATGGTCGAGTGACATTTAAAGGCATGCAGGTAGGTGCATGCATGAATGGGTGTGCCTTCCTTGAAGGTTGGGCATCGGGCTGGCAACTTAACACTGTAAAATTCCACTGCCAATCATTAGCGGAAAGGAGTTCTGCTGTGGTGACCCCTAACCGGGAAAAGCCAAAAGACATTACTAGTCTTGAGTCAAGAATGAAGCTTCAGGATGTGCAAAGTACCTGTTTATTCTATAAACAGTGTTGGGAGACAGCCTACTAAAATTTTCAGATCAGTCTCAAGAAACAAAGAGAAACACTTCAAATATATACATTTTCTTATCAGTTTCAAGCATGCAAAACTTTGACGCTATATTGCATTCAACAAATAATTTAATTTTTAATTATTTTATGATCCTGTGATTCTTGTTTAGAGTTTCATGTGAACACTTACAAATATGCTTCTTTAAAACATAGACCTCCTCTGCTTAAGATTTATTGGCCTTCAACTTTGTAACATTCAGTACCAGTACACGCTATTTCACAGACATCCTTACAAAGACTCAAACAAAAAAAACTATACAGGGTTTAGGAAGTATAAAGAACACTATGGAAGAAGGACAACAGAGAACAATGTCAAACAAAACATAAAGAAGA
>NC_056735.1:340379904-340462404 GCF_019279795.1 Protopterus annectens
CAAAGAAGACTGTACAGCAGTCTCCAGTACAAGGCCCCATGCCTAAGAAACAGATGCTTAAGATGGCTGAAGACTTAATTACCCTAATCAGGGGTTCCCATCCCCATCATGATAAAAGACCAAGACAGGAGAAGGACTACGCTTCCTCTGACCAGTTTTCAATTTCCTCAGACTCTTCTGAGGAACAGGAATATTCCTTTCCCCCTTATGAAGACTCTGATGCTGAAGAGTCTATCCCTTCTGCATCTCCCCCAGAAGACTACTCTTTTGGGGAAACCTTACATACCATGAGGGAACATTTCCACTGGGAAGGCCAGGATTACTCTGATTCTAAGAAAAGGCTCCGAGAGTTCCTTTTACTACCCCAGCACAGACCACTTGCTATTCCATCTGTGTTAGACATTGTGGATGATGTTTATTCAGAATCTAGTCTTAACCCAGATTCACTACCTCCTGCACCAACCAAACCAGACAGATACTACAGAGTCCCTGACTCACACAAATTCCTGTATAAAAGCCCTGTTACTGACCCAGAAACCATTTCCCAGGGTCCCAAAGGGTTAAGGCCTCTATTGCTAAAAATCCTGTGCCCTTTGAAAGGGATTCTAGAGCACTAGACAGATGGGGAAAGAAAGTATATACCTCAGTTACTCTAGCTATGAGGGCCTTAAATTATCAGTTTCACATGCTGAAATATCAACAATATTTGATGTCTCAATTAAAACAAAAAATGCTCACACATACAGAACAGCCTGATTGCAAGGAAATGCAATATTTGTTGACTGCAGCTGAACAAGTGGGAAAACATACTTTGCAATGTGGATTTGATTAATTGGAAGCTTCTTGTAGAGCAGCAGTGACAGGGTCTGTCATACATAGGCATGCTTGGTTAAAAGAACAAATTTTACCTGATCATGTTAAAGCAAAGTTATTGGATGCACCTTTACAGCAGAATGTTTTATTTGGTGTAAAAGCAGAAGAAGTTTTAAAGAAAATGGAGGATAAGGCAAAATCTATGCAGACGGTCAAGGATTTTTTACAGGTTCAACCCCCTCGTTTCAGCAGAAATTGGCCAACCAAAAACTGGTCCTTTCCAGCTTCTGCTAGACCACAGAAGGGCAGATACAGACACCCAAGGGGCAAAGGCCAGTCACAAGGCTCTTACCAGCCTCGACAATGGGGTGCCACACAAAAAGGAGGAGAAGACAGGTCTCAAACTACCAGAAGACAAACACAAAGACTTACCCCTCAGACTTCCAAGCAAAACCCTCTTGGCAGCTCCCTTGGGGGGGGGGGGGGAACTAGCACATTTTGCAGACAACTGGCACATCATCACAAAAGACAAATGGGTCCTAAATATTGTATCTCAAGGATACAGATTCCACTTTCACACTTTGCCAAGGATAAAAGGAATGCCAAACCTGCCACCAAATCAATGGGCAGAGGCTCAAAAGCAAATTTCAGCTCTCACGGACACGAGAGCCATTCAACAAGTTCCTACACAGGAGCAAGGACAAGGATTTTACTCAAGACTGTTTCTAGTTCCCCGAAAGGACAAAGCCTGGAGACCCATTCTGGACCTGTCAATTCTAAACACATACCTGGAAGTACCCAAATTCAAGATGCTAACACTACAGCAATTTCTTCCCATGCTGGGCAAGAAGGCTTGGCTAGTAACATTGGACCTCAAGGAGGCATACCTGCATGTCCCTATCAGACAAAATTGCAGAAGATACCTCCGATTTATAGCAGGTTCAACCCTTTACCAATTCTCTGCACTGCCCTTTGGCTTATCTACTGCACCCAGGGTCTTCACAAAATCCCCGGGACCAGTAATTACATACTGCAGACAAAGAGGGATTCAAATATATCCATACCTGGATGACTGCCTTATTCAAGCAGAAAGCGACATTCAGTTAAAGCATCTGGCATTTGTCAAAAACTTACTAAGTTGCCTAGGGTACACAGTAAATGAAAAGAAGTCAAAACTAGTGCCCTCAGAAGACATAATATTCCTGGGTGCCAGCTTAAATACAACGGCCCAGATGGCATATCTCACGCGAGACAAGCAAGGACAACTGACACAATACTTCAAAATGATGGCAACAAAGACCCAACTCCCTGCAAGAAAATTTCTGCAGGCCTTGGGATTCATGGCATCTTGCATACTACTAATACCATTTGCAAAACTGCATATGAGGAAATTACAATGGTATCTGAAAAGCATATGGACTCAACACAGCCACAGCTTGGAAACAATAATTCTACTCATACCCTGCCTTCAACAGGAGTTTCTATGGTGGGCTCAGGCATGTCACCTCAACAAGGGTCAGCCTTTTACCTTACCCACAGCCAGGCAAACTATAACAACAGATGCATCGGATTATGCCTGGGGAGTGCACATAGCAGGACAGTGTATTCAGGGCAAATGGTCTGCAGACCAAAGGCATCTACATATCAATCAAAAAGAGATGCTAGCTGTACAAAATGCCCTAACAGCTTTCAAGGACCTCCTACATCCAGGACAACTCCTAGTAAAGACGGACAACACCACAGTGATGTGGTACATAAACAATGCAGACAAGCAATGACCTTGTGGAACACAGCACTGACCCACCAAGTTCAACTACAAGCACAATTCCTGCCAGGAAAGAAAAACACATTGGCAGACGATCTAAGCAGAAACATCATAGATCCTCACGAGTGGAAACTAGATCCACAAGTATTCACAATGATAACTCAAAAATGGGGGAGCCCAGACATAGATCTGTTTGCTTCCCCCCAAAACTACCAACTATGGAAATTCTGCACAAGGACATACCACACACTAGCTTGGAAAGTGGACGCCCCCTCATTCAGTTGGAAAACATTGGCAGTGTATGCCTTTCCTCCACTGCCTCTTCTGGCAAAGGTGCTGCTGAAAGCCAGATTAGAGAGGCCACAAATGATACTCATTGCTCCAGACTGGCCATGCCAACACTGGTATCCAATAATAAGGAACATGGCTCAAGGCCCACCATAGATTTTACCTACAATTCCTCACCTGCTCACTCAGCAAAACAATCAGATTCTACACAGCCAGCTCAAGACTTTAAATCTGGCTGCATGGCAAATTGCCTAAACAACCAGTCAACACTTCTCTCTAAAGCTGTGATGGGCGTCATTCTGGAGGCCAGGTGGCCCAGCACCAGTAAAGTCTATTCAGACAAATGGAAAAGATTCTGCAGCTATTTCAGCTCAATACAACATGGATCCTCCTATATCTTCACATCCATTACTAAGACAGTTCCTCAGAGGGGCTAAGAACATAAGACCGCCCCGGAGAGCACCAACACCAACTTGGGATCTCAACTTTGTTTTGGAAAAACTTACACTACCGCCCTTTGAACCAACTTTCACAGCTGATCTACAGTTCCTATCATGGAAAACTGCCCTGCTGTTAGCAATAACTTCAGCACGAAGAGTCTCAGAACTACAGGCCCTAATGGCAGTGGAGCCTTTCATCATTGTTCATCAAGACAGAGTCTCTTTATGAACTAACCCTTCCTTTATGCCAAAGGTGGTATCCAGTGTGGCCCTAAACCAAACCATTCATTTGCCCACCCCACAAAGGGGAAAGGCTCCTACACTCTTTGGACATTCACAGGCAATTACATTACTACTTGGATAAAACTAAAGCTTTCAGAAAATCTGACCAGCTCTTTGTATCCTATGCTGCAGGATCACAAGGAAAAACTATCTCAAAACAGACCATTTCAAAGTGGATAGGACACTGTATCCATTTCTGCTACACACACCATGGGAAACCTGTGCCTGATAACATCAGGTTCCATTCCACCAGGGCTACAGCAACATCAACAGCCTTCCTCAGAGGGGTACCAACTAAGGATATTTTGGAGGCTGCAACTTGGAGTTTAGTGTACACCTTCACCAAGCACTATGACTTACCTCTATACTCTAAAACCAGAGCTGGCTTTGCCACTGCAGTTCTGCAGGGCCTCCTAGCCTCACCAAACCCTGTTTAGTTCCACCACCCATCCTTAGCTTTGGGATTCAACCCAAGTGTGATGACTGCAGCAGTGGAACACGATGAACATAGTACAGTTTTGTACCTACCATAAATGTAGATGTTCGAGTGTTCACACTGCTGCAGTCCAGGTTACCCTCCCTCCATCCCCTCTGAACTAGCTGGAATTATCTATACCTTTCTATCCTATACAACCTTTGTGGTGTATTTGCTTGTAACCGAAGGTATTGTTTTATTATTATATATATATTTTTATTAGCAATATGTATTGCCTACCTATTGGGGGCACCTGACATCTGGGGCAAGAAAAACTGAAGAAAATGGCATTGGATGCATCTTATATACCCCTGGCACACTGACGTCAGGGAAGAAGAGACAGCAACTGACGCCGGACCAAGACTTTGGAACTCTGGCCAACTGTGGGACTGCCTGACGACAGGATAACCCAAGTGTGATGACTGCAGCAGTGTGAACACTCGAACATCTACATTTATGGTAGGTACAAAACTGTACTTTTGGTTCCTCTGCTCAAGCAGAAATTATCAGAGAGGACTCCCACCCACTTAAATTTCACCTCTGATCCCTCATGTATCCTTCTAATCGGCCTTATAATTTTGTCAGGAAATGCAAATGCTTCCATTGCCCTCCTCATAAAGTCCCAGCTTACTCTGTCAAGTGCTTTCTCTGCATGAAGACCTACCAACAACAGAGGTATTTTCTTTCATTCTGCTTCCCTGTGGATCATCAATGTTCTGTTAATGTCAAATGTTTCTCTCCCCTCCACAAAACCACATTGATCCATATCTATCAATTTTGGCATCACTTTTGCCATTCTTTTAACCATTATAGACAATACTTTATAAAAATAGTTTAGTATTGAAATGGGCTTGTATGAAGCTGGGGCTGATGTATCTTTACCCTGTTTAGGTATTAGAGCTACCACTGATTTCTTCCAGGATGCTAGTACTTCTCCTCTTGAAATACTTTTAAACAAAACCTTCCAGATCTTTATCAGTTTTTCCCTCCTAACTTCCAAACTTCCACAGGAATACCATCTACTCCTGGGGAATTTCCTGTAGATTGGTTATACATCACCATTTTTATCTCATCTCCTACTATCCTCTTTAGTAATTGAGCCCCATCTACCTCTAATTTTGGCATATTTAATTCTTCCATAAAATTTCCATTTGTATCTTTTCTTGATTGATTTCCATATTTCTCTGCTTTATACATACTTTCATATAATTTCCAAAATATTTCTAGTACTTCTACAAGATCTCTTGTTATCTTCCTTATTATAGGCTCCATAAGCTTGGCGACAGCCCTTAATAGTTTCTGTTGCCTGAGACTTTGTGCTAAAAGTTTTTTATGATCGAGTTATTTTCAAAAAACAATTGCTTAACAGCAGTCTTTCTAAACTAATGCATATTATTGGGGTATCCCTTATTTTCTGTTTAGCATTCTGCAGTTCATCCTCTTTTTGTTCTGTGAAATTGCCCCTATTCTACAATATTTTAACATTTGTCATTCCCTTTAAATAATTCTTGTTACTTCTTAACCACATCTCCCTTTCTTTTATATGCAGCCTATTTTTAAACTCCATCTTAATTTTATCCCACTCCCTAGCTATATTTTCAGAAGAAATTTCTATCTTCTCTAGTAGCTCCTGAATAATCTCCACTATCCATTCCTTAAATTCCTCTTTTTTCAACAGATAGGTGGGAAAGCACCTGTGTCTCATTTTTATTTCATTACTCTGTGTTTTTATTTTAGTTGTTATTCATGCATGATCTGAGCTAGTTATTGGGTGTGTATCAAGACTGTCAATTAAATAAACATGTTGCTGTGAAAAGTAAATTCTGTCTAGCCTATTCCAGTTTTTATATCTTGGGGAATAATATGTGAATTCACTCCAAACTCTTATTACTGAATTCACATCTTCCATGCAAAATATTTGAATACATTTCTTCATAAATCTACCCTTCTACACTGCTGCAAATCAAATCCAGGTCTCTACCAGTTAATATTCCTTACTGAAAACTCATTATTTCTCCAAGAATTTTCTTAAGCTCCATTATAGCAGTTTAGTGGAATATAAATACATGCCAGTTTAATTCTCCTCCCTTGTCAGTAGCCCCTTAGTACTACAAATCTACCATTATCTTTTTTATCCTCTTATATAATTTTTAAAGCTCCTCTTGCAATTAATACAAGCACTTCTCTTTTCTTTGTCCCAGGCATTCTGCTGAATAACTATCCTGAAAACTTTTCTTTATCAAGTTCCCATGTTCAGTTCTTTCCAAGTGTGTCTCCTGTAGCATAGCTAATTGTAGTCTACATTTTTAATATAGTTCCCTAATCTTTCTTTTTTTTTGTATTTATCTAGCGGACTATTGATATTTAAAGCCATTTCAGAAAGAGTCATTGTATTAAAACGTTATTATTCCCACATTTTACATATAATACTTTTTTTGTCAAATGTCTAGTTCCAGCTTTTGTGTTACATGCATACACTGTTCAGCACATTGAGGTTTTATACAGTTGTTTCTTGTTATTTCCATTTGAGCCTATGTTACATCTTATAAAACTTTTAAAAAACATCAAACAAAACAAAAAATAAAACATACTCTCAATAAGCTGTAAAACCTAGTAACTTAATACTAACACATAAAACTATATACATCTTCAAATATTGAAGTTGTACCCTCCTAATTGGAACAAATGTCCCAAACTGATAGCCACACTCATAGACTTGAGTTAATCTAAAAGGAAGGTTATCCGTGCTAAGATGCATGATGAAGCCTGTGCTTCTACTAAGTGCTGACAGGTTTTGTCTTATCTTTATAGCTCTCCCAGCTGGGAAACACCTGAATGCTTTCAGAGAACATTATCTCCTAGCCAATGTCTCTCTCTTTTTTCTTTTTTTTCCAGCCAATCACTTTCCACCAGACTGTAGCCAGATTCTCTTTATCAGACTGTAGCCAATTTCTCTTTCAGACGGTCTCCATTGAGACATGAGGACCAGATACAGAATTGCTACTAAGCATAGATTTATTTGCTAGAAAAAAGCCTCATAATATTCAATATTCTTTTTCATTTACTTGCTTATTCTTAAAATTTGTTACGAGATCATTCTAAGGGACTTAATCCAATCATTCAAAGAGTGAAGGAGTGAAGGGAGAAATGAAAAAAAAGCACAGCAACATCTGTTTACAATAGTATTCCCATTACACTTAAATAACTGAGAAAACTACTTTATAGCATGCAAAGAAAATCGTACACCACAAAAATACGGGTCTATATCAGATCATTGAAATGGCTCATTATCGAATGCCGTAACGTTGAACTCCAAAACCCAAACCCTAACAATATCGAAACCTCAAAACTTAATTTTTTCCCAGGGAAAAAATTTGCTGTTCTGAGAAACTCACACACACCACAAGCACACTAAAAAGCAGCAATCCACACACATACATTTAAAAGTTACATCTAACCCTACACTACACTGCACATGCACTACTATTTATAAACTTACCTTAACCCAGACCCTAACCCTAAGGTCCATCACTATCACACACTCACCTCATCCACGCCCTAACCCTAACTCACTTAATCTGCCCCAACCCCAAATTCTCACTATCGCACACTCACCTCACCCGCGCCCTAACTCACCTAACCCACCCCTAACCCCAAATTCTGTCACAATCGCATACTTACCTGACCCATGCCCTAACCCTAGCTCACCCAACCCGCACCCTAACCTGAACATCCGCACAATCATACACTTACCTTAACCCAACCTATAACTTTTTACCGCATCACTGAAAACAGCGAAGCCACAACAACAGCCAACCAAATTCTTTCCCTAGGAAAGAATTCGGTTTTGTGCAGCTTCACTGTTTTCAGCATTCGCGATATTGGGTTCGATATTAGATCATTCAAAATTCTGCCATTTTGATGATCTAATATAGACCCCAAAAATACTACGATTACAAAAAAAAATCTTTACATACAGTTAATTTTCTCCCTTCTCTTCCCCTCTCCTTAGTATTTTTCTAAACATTAATAACATAAAATAGGGCAAATGCTTTAGAGTCCCCCACAAGTCTAACAAATTGTAAAAAAAACTCCAGTATTTCCAGATTTTCTTGTTCTGTCATATTTCCCAAATATAATTATTGCATTGAAATCTGACATGGTTACTGGTTTTATTACTGTTCATCTCTGTCTCCCAGATCATGTCTATGCTTCATTTAAAATATAATCTTGATTCTTCTAGTCATCTCTTCTGCTCCCTTCTTTCTCTCCAGCATTTTCCATTGAAACATTGGAAAAGGTTTCACTGGTATAGTCTCTGTGATATTTATTACCAGAAGAACAAGCAGTTTCTCCTGGATCACAGCTCAGTTTTTTGTTGGACAAACTTTTGTATTTCCTTCTTAATGTACTTCATCAAAAATATTTTGTCCCTTCAGGGAAGAATATTTTGAATATAGCTATGTACAGCAGTTTGAATCTCATGCCTGCTTCTTGACATTCCCTGAATAGTGGAATAAATTTACTCCTGTTCTACCTAGTGTACAATGAATAATCATTTTCCACAAACACTCTGCTGTCTCCCACTTTTAGTACTTTGTTCTTCTGCCACAGTTTTGTCAGAATCACTTCCTTCTGCTGGTAGGATTGCATCTTTACTATTAAAGGTCTAGGTTGCTTTCTCATAGTCAGGTTTGGAGCATACACACATTGTGCCCTTTCAACTAACAACTTCTGCTGTGGAAAACCAGTCCAGTTGCTTATTTGTGCGTTCATAAAATTAATGCAGTCTGTTCCTTCCCCTTCTCTCGTATAGCTGAAAATCTCAGGTTTTGCCTTCATGCTCCATCCTCTAATTCTGTTATTTTTTGAAACATCTCTTCTTGAGCAGTCTCATATTCAGCCAGCCTTTTCTTCATTTCATCCTCTGATTTTTGCAGTTTTATCTCCTCATCTGAATATCTGTTTAAAGCTTTTTCCATTTTTTTCCAGCCATTTGTTGTTTGAATTAATATACTCCAACAGTGTTTGGTTTATTTTAACCAGGTCTGTGTGCAGTTGTCTTATATCTTCCTCTAGGTTACTGACAGCCACATCTGGAGGTTGCACTGTCTTTTGCTGAACAGCTGCAGAAATCTTCCTGGTCAGTGTGTTTTCCTCACCTTTTGTAGCTGATTTTCTTTCAGGTGTTCTGTATTTCTTTTTTCCTGGCATCCAGGTAGTGCACTTACTAGCCATTTATTGACATTTAACCATAAACACAAAAGTCTACTGGCCTTCTGTGCCGAGTTTCTGTTTTTACACTGGGGGGCGTAGAATTAAGCTGCTACTCAATGTGCAGCCATCTTGGAAGTCTCAGTATACTAGAACATTTTGATAAGAGTCTCTGAATACCATTTTGTAAGCCATTGTTTGAATGGGAGAGTAATGGGATGGAGGATAAGACCTTCCTCCTAATTCAGGGGATTTTACTTTTCTATCCCATTAATCTGTTTTACCATCTCTGAGTTGTCACAGATTAGAAATAAGGGTAACTGTTTATCAAAGGGATCATGGCTGCAGTAGATTTAACCAGTAACCTGAATTTACCCCAGTGTAATGTCTGACCAACCAGCATGACTTCCAGAACATTGGATTTCCTTCTGCATAGAGTGAACTCCCCCCCCCCACCACCAGAGGTGTCAGACTGATGCTGATTAGAAAAGGGAGAGCAGCCCATGCCATCTTTAGTTCGTTTGCCATGATATATATGTTATGTTTAGTCGTTACTGCTCTGTTTCAACCTAAACCTTTTGCCAGAATGATAAGTATTGTTTTTTGAGATGCCTTTTCTAATATCTCTGACTTACTTGCTAATGTCTGCTGTGCTGTTTTCCATCTGACAGTGTAACATCCTTGTAGAGAGTACTCTCTGTCTGTAGTTCTAAAGCCGATGATGTTGCATGAAAACCTTATGGACAAAATGTGCTTGTGCCAGGCAGAACCCGCGAAAGTATTTCACCTTCAGTGCCTTTTCTATCTGGAGGATGATTGCCTGAACAGAATTAATGGAATGGCTCTTATTTTAAAAAGAACATGTTTAAAAGTGGAGCTGCAAACTTAAACACTTTTTTTTAAAGCAATGGATATGCCTATTCGTAAATCAGAGTTTGTCCCCTCAGTATGATTATTATGAACTAACTTTCCTGTGGGGCCTAAAATGTCAAGAAAGAGTGTGACAGAAAACATGTAAAAGCCTGTGAAAGTTGTAACCGCAAAAGTAGACAGAGTACATGAGGCTTTAGAGATCCTGTCAGTTCTGCATAGGCCAGAGGATTCTGGTTCCATGGAGGTACCAGCTCATAAGCTCTCCCTACATGTGTAGAACAGTTATCTGATGAAGCATTTCTAGAGACCGACAGTAGGCTAGAGCCTTCTTTTGATAAGCTGGCATGAACATTTACTACTACTACTTCACAGCTGGACACTGTTTACCAGATATCTGCTGTAGCCAAAATTTGGTGCAGACCCTAGTGGAAAAAAACTAAACATACCCCTTTTGCTTTGAAGCCCAGGTATCTCACCTTTTTGTAGATATTACTGATCTGATGTTGTCATTTTCATTCGTTTCTCAACCTGTGAGTTTCAGATCCGGACATCTGCTCTGACTCTGCTGCTTTACAAGTTAGAATTCGAAGCTCAAGCTCCTTCTCTCTATCCCATAATGCCCTCTTCCCCAAGATTACCTCAGATCTTGTTTGCCACTGATCTGATAAGCATTGAGGTTTCTCTGCTGTGTGAGCTTCTGTCAGAGTTTGGTTTCTTAAATCGTAAGTCTGTCTTGGACTGTGCTTTATTGTCTCAATCCTCTAGCCTCTCCTTCCATGGCTGAGAAGTCTGATAAACAATTGGGTTTCAAAAAATGCATTTTCTGTAGTCACAAGATTCCTTTATCTGATGCCCACAGGTAGAACATCTGCTGTCTAGGCCCAGCGCACCTCGACAGTTCTTGTGATATTTGTGGGGGGCTTAATCTGGGGGTGCTGGCAGACCATAGGGACAAGCGTATCTTAAAAGGCTTGCTTCCTTCTCCTGCTCCTTCTGTGCCTTCCACTTCAGGGGCTGAAACCCAAGTAAAGAAACACAAGGAGGCCAGGGAACATAGAAAATGTTTCCCTGAGAGTTCCTCCTTCGAGTCACCAAAAAAGGCTCCAAAAACCTCAGATCAGAGACCCTCTGATCTGACAGTTCTGGTCTCATCTCTTTCAGGTCCCTGTACTCCACCTGTCACTTTGGAGCTGGTTGTCTTGGCTCAGACATCTCCTTTCAAGGAGTCCTCTCCAAAAAGAGTGCCCAGGCCACCTTCAGCTTCCTCTTCTGTCAGGTCTTCCAACAGTTTGTCCAAGCATGTGGTGGATAGACTGATGTGACAATTTTTAGAGACACAGATCCAGATTGGGGTTTTGCCAGCTCTGTCTCCTTCAGGATCCATGAACATACATTTGCCCTTCCATCCTGTAGCTCCATCTCTGATCCAATCTCCAGCTTCAGAGTTGTTGGATCTGATGGCCCTGAGAACCAAGACGTTGTATCCATTAGTAATTATTACTTGGAGTCTGACCACCACCCTAATGCACTCTGCTCTGACAGCATCAGGCCCCAGTGCATCTCAGAGCCGAAGCTTAGACATTATGTCTGCGGGGCTTACTTCAACTCCAAAATTTTTGGAGCTGTCATTTTGGCGTTTGATAGCTCAGCTCCATCTCCCCCCTTGGAGCGCAGGGTTGTGGGGGCTCTGGTGAAGTCTACTTCAGCAGCATCAGCTCCAGAAGAAGGACTCTCAGGTCCTCCTAGTCCATCTGCCTTCAAGGTGGTGGAGAGGGTCCTCTTCCTTGCTAGGGGATTTTCGGTTCTCCCACCACTGGATCTAATCCCGACCTCCATGGAATTTGTCACTGAGACCTCACATCTGCCAGTGGGACAGCCAGTCCTGGAAAGCCTCCAGCCTTTTCCTACTGTGGAACCCAAAATTTCTTCCAATATCTCTCCGGAGCATCTCACTGTGGAGTCCCTTGTAAAAAAAGAAGTGTAAAAGGAGACACTTGAATTCCCCTCGGGAATAGGTCAAGAAGGAGCTGGCTCAGGAAAGCTCCACTGTCCATCCTCCTAACAGGGAGTCTGTGGCTTTGAGCAGATTTATAAAGAGGGTTTATGCTTTGGCCATGTTTGCCTTGTGAGTGTTAAACTACTTACTTCACTTTACCAGGCTACAGAGGGACTTAATCAAGGAACTCTCTAGCTCGGTCCCTGAGTCCATATGTGATGAGGAACAGAAGACCTTGTCCTCCAGAATGGCCACTTTTCAGTCAATATCTAACTCATCCATGAGGTTGATTTCCCACACTGCAGAGGGCACCTCAAGGGCCTTCAGTTTTGGCATTGCCATTAGACGCCATGCCTTGATTTGGTTGTGTCACTTTGCAGACCTTTTCAAGATGTCATTTGTCAATGCAATATTTGAGGGTTCATCACTGTTTGGCTCCTCTGTCAGAGACACACTCTCATGTAGTGAGAAAGATGGAAAGACCTTGACTGCATTGGAATCCGTTTTGCTACACCATAAAGATCCTCCTCCAGGAATCAGTGTGGGCTAAAAAACTGTGGTTTAAGAAGTCTCAAGGTCCTTTTCAGGAATCTCAAGGAAGCCTTTCCCCCAGGGGCAGAAAAGGAAACAGTTATTGTGGTAGACACCACCCCCAGGGCAGAGGGAATTCACAAAATCAACAGTCTTAAGATTACTTTTCAGAGAGACCCTTCCAGTACACCTGAACAGTTTTTGACTGCGTTTTTTTGGAGGCAGTCGGGAGGCACTTATCCTTGCACCCAGAAGCCTGGATAGTAATCACAAATGACAGATGGATGCAAAGGATCTCATCCAGAGGATACTCCATTGCCTTTTTTAATCTCCCCAATCCAAAGATTTACCTCCCCAATGTGCCACCCAATCAGATGGAGGCAGCAGCTATAGAAATTTCAAAGCTACTGCAAAAGAGTCCCTCCCAACCAAGTCAGACTGGGCATCTACTCCAGGTTCTTTTTAGTACCAAGGAAGACAGGGGACCTAAGGCTAATTTGGGATCAAACATCTCTGAATGAATCAGTAAAGAAATTGAAGTTCAGGATGGTCATGATCCAATCCATCCTACCTCTTCTGAAGATGGATGACTGGATGTGCTCGATCATAGACCTGAAGGATGTGTACTACCACATCAAAATGGACAGGTTCTCTAAACAGTATCTTCACTTCAGGCTGGGAGCCAGTCATTACCAATTCGAAGCACTCCCGTTTGGTCTTGCAACAGCTCCCAGGGTGTTCACCAAATGCATGGAGGTAGTTGCAGCTCATCTCAGTCTGCAGGGATTCCACGTGTTTCCTTATCTGGACAATTGGTTCCTAATCCCTCCAAACAGGCATCTACTCATCCAAGCCAGGGACTACTTGTTGCAACTAACTCCCACTCTCAGCATAACTGTCAACATGCAAAATTCATAGTTACTACCTGTTCAGCTGATAGACTTTATTAGTGCACAATTGGACACAACCAAAACTATGGCCTATTTACTTCCAGACACTGTGTTGACCCTGAGGCTGCATATCTTGCAGATCCTAGCAATTCTGGACCCTCCAACAAAGTTAGTGCTCAGGGCATTAGGTTCGATGCCTGCCACGATAACTCTATTACCTACAGCATGCTTGCACATACAAATCCTACAGTGGACATTATCAGTCCAACCGTCATCCACTGAACCAACTGATCAAGCTATCACTTGTTTGCAAAGATTCCTCCTGTGGTGGCTTCATTCCTCAGAAGTCAATGAAGGATGCCCACTTGTTCTTCCCCTGCCGTACTCCACGCTGACCACAGATGCCTCCCAGATGGGGTGGGGAGGTGCATTTTCCGGGATGGACAGAGACTAACTTGCATATCAATGTCCTAGTGATGACAGTGGTCTTTTTGGTGTTGCAAGCACTACATAGCTTTGGTCCTGTAGGGACTATTGAGATCCAGATGGACAATATATCTGTAGTGTGGTACATCAGCAAGCAAGGAGGAACCAGATCTTATCCACTGTGTTGAGAGGCAGTGAGAGTGTAGCAATGGGTGATACATACCAGCCACTTTCTAGCTGCAGTGCACATTCCGGCAGAGTACAGCATTCTAGCAGACAGACTCAGCAGGGTTTTAATGATGCCCCACGAGTGGTCTTTAAATTAGTCAGTGGCAAACATGATCTTCCTCAAATGAGGTCAACCTTGCTGTGATTTCTTTGCCTCCCCCCTTCAACAGCAAATGCAGCAAGTTCTTTGCCTTGATTCCCCACTCAGGGACAGTCACCAAGAGATGCTCTAGTCCATGCTTGGCCACCGGTCTACTTTATGCCTTCCCTCCTTTACCCCTGATTCTCAAATTTCTTCAGAAAGCACATTGGTTGAAGAGCAAAGTAATCCTCATTGCTCCATTTTGGCCTCGCCAAGTTTGGTTCACCTTCCTTTGGTCTCACCTGATTTTCCCTCCTTAGACACTCAAACCACTTCTAGATCTACTGTCCCCTCCCTCAGGGCAGACTCACCCAGATCTTTAAGGCCTAAAATTGACGTCATGACTTCTCCAACTCTAATGGTGGCTAGACATTCCAGCTTTCATCCCCAGTTCAAAATATTCTGATTTCTTCCCACAATACATCTGCCAGGAAGATCTACATGAGTAAATGGAAGAGATTCTCCATCTTGGCTCAACAGAAGCTAATAGATCCCTTTACTGCTCCTGACCCAGTGGTATTGAATTTTCTGGCTTTCCTCTTCCAAAATGGAGGCAATTATTTCATGGTAAAAGTTCAATTGGCAGCCATTTCAAATTTTCATGTGGGGGGGGGGGGGATTCATCCCCTGTAGCTTTGTCAAAGCTTTGCAAAGCTTTTCTCAGAGGTAACTTTTTACTTTGTCCTCCAATCAAACATCCAACTTCTCCATGTGGGAACTCACTTTGATCTTACAGGCATGTTTTTCCCCTGCAGCTAAGGTAGACTTGAAGTTTTTTTCTTGGAAAATAGCTTTTTTAGTAGCTATTCTGTCAGGAAAAAGAGTTTCTGAACTGCAAGCCCTCTCTTCAAAACCCCCTTACTTAATCTTCCATAAAGGTAGGTATCTCTAAGGACCAATCCATCTTTTTTACTTAATGTTGCTACAGAAAACAATATCAATCAGTCTATTAACCTACCAGTTTTTTTTTCAAATTTTCAAAACAAGGGAGAATACACACCACATCTCCTTGATGTTTACAGACAGTTGCATTTTTACCTGGACCGGACAAAATCTTTAAGAAAATCTGATCAGTTGTTCATATCTTTTTCTGATGTTAGAAAAGGGGTAGCAGTTACCAAACCCAACTGGCTAAATAGCTACGAGATTGCACTTCCTTAATTTATTTTTTGAAAGGTATTCCTTTGTCTGGACGTGTAAAAGTGCACTCTATGAGATCCATGGTGACATCTCAAGCCTTTTGTTCAGGAGTGTCAGTTGATGATATTAGTGCAGCTGCCTCTTGGTCAAATTCTCATAACTTTATTGCACATTATAAACTAGACACCATTTCCAGGAATAGGGCTGCTTTTGGCTCCGCAGTGCACCGTAATATCCTTCCATGAGGGCCACCCTAGGATTGTTGTAGCTGAGTACTCTGTCCCACAGATTGAGAACGAATGAAAATGACAGCATCAGATAAAGAAGTTATGTACTTACCATAACATTCCATCTGTGTTGTCCATTTTCTTTCTTCCTCAACCTCCCCACCCTCCTTCCCCTTTCCATGATTAGGTAGGACCTGATGGAGATACTAGTAGGAGCCACAGTTCCTATTTTGAGCTCCTGAAATGTACTCTCTATCCTGTTGTTCTGTAGGTTGAATGTGTAGTATACTTATTTCTAAAATTGCTATATAGTTATCCCGCATATATATATTAGGAGCAAACTCAATCTGAGGTAATGTGGGGGAAGATGGCATTATGGGATGGAGTGGAGGAGCTTCAGCTTCAAATGCTAAGCTTGTAAAGTGGATGAGTTGGATCCGAGCGTCGGATATGAAACCCACAGGCTGAGGAAGAATGAAAATGGATAACACAAATGGAATGTTATGGTAAGTACATAACTTCTTTTTTCTGCCAAGCTGGTCACCTATCTATACGTGAAAGCCCAACCTCTTTTGGATCAGGCACTGGGCCTTATGACATCTGTCCCCAGAGGTCTTCCTCAGCTATTCTGAACAACAGAAAATTTGCTGAAGAGCACGTTACTGCCTGGCAAAGGGTTAATATCCCTCTTCCCCTGCAGCTGAACCCAAACCTTTTAGTATGTCAGCCCCAGCTAAGTGGATGATGCAGGTTCCCGTACCTGAAGCATCTCCCATCTCCAATGTCAGTAAGAAAGAAAACTGTGACTTGACTTACTGTGCCTTGTGGTAAGAGGTCAGTGTAAAGGAGTCACTGTCATCCAGCTCCCTGCCTCTGGATGTTTCCCATGGAGACCTAAAGCTAATGCAGGATCATTTTAAGTGGGATTAGAAAGAACTGTCAGACTTCCATAAAAAGCTGGAGCTGTTTGGTACTAATTAGCCCAAATCCACAGGCATTCTTCTAGTTTTCCATAATTTTGAGGATGCTTTTGATATTTCATCCAGAGTGTGCAGCCAGGATATCCTAACAGTTGTAAAAAGTACAGAAATATACAAATATATATGTATGGATACAGGTTTTGGCATAAACAAAGAAATGCACAAAACCCCAAAACTGTGTGCTAGAACTAAAAAGTAAATCTAAACTCAGTAAAAGTCCAGTACTACAAATGTAGCAGTCAGTAACTCTGTTTTTCTGTGCTAGAGACATTACATTCCAAAAATGTCACAGGAGTGAGAGCTCAAGTAGCTGCTAAAGCTCAATAAAATCTTTGTCAAGCAGCAATGACTTTAGCAAACTATGTTAAATAATAAAATAAGGATATGATTCAGCCTTTCTGTAATGTCATACATATATCACTTGTTATAAACTGATAAATCGACTGACACAAATAAATTGAAATAAATAAATAATGTGAATAAAAATGCAAATATAATGTTTTGGTGACATCTAGTGGCCAGATTAAAAATAAAATCCTTGTCTACAGATCATGCCTAACTGATGTACACAGTTGCTTTGTGGTTTTCATAATTTGTTTGAAAAAAATATATTTAAGTTGGAACTGTCCAAATGTTTAGCTACCTGCATTGTCTTTTGTTATGATTTTCATGATAAATACATGAAAAGGACAAGGAAAAGACAAGTTTTGACAGAACAGCAGCTATCTCTGCTGCCCTTTTCAGAAATGTGTCTACACAGAGGGTTATGATTGGGTCTCCAATTGTAGCCACATTATTATGTATTTAAGACAAGGATGCCATGAAATTCACCCTGAGACTAGTGAAGCTTGAGAGAAAACTCCATGTACTATTGGTTAAAAAATGCTGTTGCTGAGAGAGCAAATATGGAAAATGTCAGGAACACTTAATTTAAATAAGTTGCTTACAGATTAACATATGTAAACTTCAGTGGATGAGAGGAAATATATTCAGGGACTGAAGGAATGTCCCTTCCCTTATACCCAACTGTCACAGTTCTTAGGGATATGTAACAATTGTTACACACCTCAGAAAGGGTGTTATGGTCAGGTTTCACACTAGAATAGTGCATAACAGGGTTATCTTTTTCTGATTTTGGAGTGTAATCAGGGTGTTACTTGCACTACATAGTAATTCTTAGCTACATGTTCCTCCATCCATTGTTTAGCACTGTTAGCTAGAACATTTTTCCAGGGGAAGGGCAGGCTTCACCGCTGAAGTCTGTAGGGTATGTTGACTTTCTAAGCCTAGGTATGGGCTCTGAGTTCATACTTCATTGGTACTCTTCCTATTTCTGATTAATACTGCTGCAGCAGTGATCCTTATGATGAACAAAATAAAGCTGTATAACAGCTTACCATGGCAGCAGATCTTTTAATATTGGGATCACTATTACAGTAGGTACTTCAACCCCCCCCCAAAAAAAAAACTATTCCAAGGAATACATTTCCTCTCTGCTGTGGTGAGCTGTCTAAGGAAAAGTAACAGCAAAACAACGACAGTAAATCCACCAAGGCTAGCATTCTGTTTCGATGCAAATAGCTCTCAGAATCAGTTCAAAAAACAAGGAGCTTACTTTAAACTTGTTTAATAAAATAGAAAATAAAAAGAGAATAAGATATAAAAATATAAAGTCCCTTTTTGTCAAATGATAAACGCTTTCGAATTATTCTTCCTCAGTTCGTAGTAAAACATGGGACAGTCATTGGCTTAAATGAAAAATAGCTGTAATTGTTCATCAAATAAAATTATGGTAGGTATAAAATGGACCAATCATTTCTAGAATTTTTCCATCCATTCCACACAGTTGAAGCCAGTGACAATCATTTATCATTGGCACACCTCCTTTCCACTTTACAAAATCAGAATCTTATTTTGTATGCAAATTAGCTGATGGAAATGGCCAATGGGGGCTTTCAAAATGCGGCAATTGCCAACCTCAATACGATTCATTCACATTTTCATGCTGTTTTACTGATTTAACTTTTACATGAACATAATAGCATAAGCAATATGTAAGACATCAGAGGACAGGCCCAAAACACCCAATCGTTTTTATCTCCATACCAACTATGAAAGGGAGATAATCATGTATGAAACTAGCACATCACTTCTCTTGAAATGTAAAGGTTGCCGATCGCATGCTATGTAATATTTCCAGCCTAAACGGCATAATAAATTCAATATGAACAAATTTTTCAACTTTGTTCGTATATCCCAAATGTTATTCTGTTTCAAATTATACTTTCATTTTATATGTAGATCAACTGTGGTGAATAGCCAATTAGAACTCTCAAAATACAGCAATAACCAATGATAAAGAGAATCAGTCATAAACCAATGTTGCTTCACTGAATGTACTAAAACGTGAACATTAAAGAGGCGTGGAAAAGCAAGGCCAAAACCTCCAATCACATTTTTCCTCATACCTTATATAAGAATGAATTTATAGGATAAAGATGACCAATCAAATCTTTTAAAATGTAGAAATCACCAGTCATGCATGGTTTGATATAACCAGACCATGCAACGTAATGTAGTCAACATGAGCAGGTCTTTCAGCCTCATTCATAGCTTCATATGCTGGTCCATTTCAAGCCACTTACTTTCAAAATGCTCATATCATGTTTTCATAATGGCATAAACATTGTGTGTCCTAAAGGACAACATCAAAGGGTAGAAACAAAACACCCAATCGCATCTGTCTGCATATCAACTGGGAGACGGAAGTGATCATATATAAAACTAATAGATCACTTCTCTTAGAATGTAACAATTGCCGGTCACATACAATGCAATATTTCAAGCCTAAGTGGCATTATAAACTCAATATGAACAAATTTTTCAGCCTCATTCGTAGATCCCAAATATTGTTCTATTTAAAATTATATTTTCATTTTAAATTAGCTATTATAAATAGCCAGTTGGGACTCTCAAAGTGCAGTAGTAGCCAATCATAAAGAGAACCAGTCAATGTAGGAGATGCCCAAAGCTCTGGAAATCTGGCCAGTTAGGTAGACATCTGCCTACAGTAAATTCTTATACACTGTGAGTGCTACTGTAGCACTGATCTCACTGGACTTTACAGAAAGTTGAACATCATATGGTTAAGACCATATGATCACCGCTATGAAATATTTGTATGGGGAATTTATCCTTTGCTCACTGTAATGCAGTCTTGTAACTGGTATGTATAATATGCATGAGGTGTGGATGGGGTGCAAGTGGGTTTGCCTTCCCCCTGCAAAAACACAGATTTAGTTTGTTTTGTTGCATTCAACTTTTCAGAAAGTTGATGTTATGGTCTCGACCATATGAAGTTCAACTTTCTGAAAAGTCAGTCTTCTGATGTGCATCTATACCTATATATATATATATATATATATATATATATATATATATATATATATATGGGTCTGCTTTGACCCATCAAAATCACACTTCACCAAATGTTAGTTAACCAAGTCCACTTTAGGAAAAGTGCATTTAGACGAAAGTCCACTTTTGCAAATTATACTACACCAAAGAGTTGTTATAGATCGCAGTACAGTGAGGATAATGGAATATTCCCTTTTCCCCGCTGTAGTGTGATCTAGGAGTTAGTAAGCTTGCCCCCCTGCATAAATGCATTTGTTATGTTTATTTTTTGTGTGTTTTCTATTGTGATTCACTGTAGTGTAATTCAGGAAAGTGCGTTTTTGTATGTTTACATGTTTACGCAGTGAGCAGCAGCACTTAATGAATATTCATGTCGCAGTCCTCCTTCAAATGTAAACAAGCAGGGTTTCGTGGCAGCCAGGAAACCACGTGCAACATGCATAGCAAACTTAGTTACAGCAGAGAAACTAGGCTAGTAGGATTGCAGAATGCTACATGAGCCTTCAGGGTTTTTTTAAATTAATGTACGATTTGCAAGTCTGATAAAGATAATAAAGGCATAGAAAAAAATATGATAGAAGAACTAGAACAGGTTTTGAAAGTAGTGAATCTAGATTTGGGAGCATTACTGGATGGAATAGAATATAGGATGTATAAATACATGCCACTGGATAACAAATAGTTTATAAATGTATTAAATGAATGATTGGATAAAGGATTTATGTATAAAGAATTGTGTAGGGGTATGGTTAGATTTATATAGAAAAAAAGGTGATAAATGACAGTTTCAGAGTGGAGACTAGAAGAACCAAATAATACAGATTACAAATTTTTTATCAAAATTTTACAAAAAAAGAATGGAGGTTGTAAAGGGGCATGTATACAATATGAAAGGGAAAAGGTTTCAGGATTTATTACAGATAATAAGGGAAGTAGTAGATGATAAATTGTACAGAAATGTACATGCAAAACTAATGGCAGGGGATTAAAGCAGAGCCTTTGATTCAATCCATAATTCTGTGTTATGGGATATATTTGAAGTTTCTAATATAGGTGAAAAGATACAACATGGTTGTATTACAGCTTATAAGTACAATATATTCAAAGCATTAATAAATGGGTGGTGTAGTGATGATATACAACCTCAGAAAGGGATTAGACAAGGTTGTCTTTGAACAGTATATTATTTGCATTAGTGATAAATGTGAAATCTATACATATGAATAGAAGGATGAAATTGATGAGTTATATTTTGAATGGAGGGGTAAAGATGCTGATTTTGCTAACATATGCAGATGACATTATTATTATTGCTAATGATGGAATAGGTATGAGTAGCATGATAAAATACTTACAAGAAACTATTCAAGTAATAGGGTTTTCGATAAATAAAGAAAAAACTCAAGGATTAGTGTCCAAAAAAGATGATTGGAGGAATTAGATTTAATATGACAAAAATAAAAATTCTTGGAATATGGTTTGGAAAGCAAGAAATTATAGAAACAGTATGGAAAAAAATAGAGTAAATGAGAAATACTTGTTTATTTTGGAAATCCTTTTGATTGTCTTTTTTTAAAAACATGTATTTAATTAACTCTATCTTGCTAGCTAAAAATCACTTATTTTAGCAGGTGTTTGTAGTTTGCCTTTGACTTTAGAAAAAGAAGTATATACAATTATTTTTTCTATCATTTGGGGATCGAGGTTGAGTGATGGTTCTATTTTAACATATTTATTAAGTCTGAAATATAAAATGGAATGGTTTAAAAAGGAGAGTGTGTTGTAACAAAGAAATTGAGAACTGTGAAGATAAAATCATGTTGTAGAAGGTGAATGAAAATAGAACTGAAAAGGGAAGAAAAATATGGTTCAATAATATTATGGAAATGTATTTTCAGATATATTCATGGAAAGGGTTACATAAAGAAAAAAGGAACAAGAATAACAAGATGTAAAAAATGGGCTCTATATCATATAATCAAAAACACTATTAGTCAAATGTTTATTAGTTGAACACTAATAAGCAAAAAGTCTAAATGGCGAACGAACATTTGAAAGAAACATTTTGCATGGAAACAACCAGTCAGACATCATCGGGGATTTGCCCTTTTCCCCTCTTTAGTACAATCCCAGAGTTGGTATATTTAGTTGGGGGGTGCAGCCCCGCCACATTGGGAATGGGGGGTAGCCCCCCACTAGAATGGGTTTTATTTGGTGATGTTTTTGTATAGTTCGCAGGGTTGGTCAACTGTTTTTTTTAACCCAGGGAAAGTTTTTGCTGAAATGTTCATTCAACATTTAGGGGTTTCGCTTATTAGTGTTGACTAATAGTGTTTTCGATTATATGCTGTAGACACAAAAAATTATAGTGTCAAGACTTTTTATGGAGGCTGATGATACAAAGACTGCCAATGAATGAATATGCCTTATAAAAGTGAAAAAGGATAGCATTTGTTTACATTGTGGAGGATTTGAAACTAGTGAACATGTTTTTAGGATGCAAATGGATTAAAATGCTATGGAAAAAAGATTTTAAGTTTGAATTATGTGGAGGAATTTAAAGAAGTAAACAGTTTAAATATGAATATAATAGAATTTGGATATTATAAGAATAAAAGTAGAAATTATGTTAAAATTTAAATAAAGTGTTTTGTATAGTATGGTTAATTTTGAATCAAAGAGTGAAGGAAATCATGTTGAATGAAAAATGGGATTTGACTTTGATGTTAGAAATAAGGTTCTGATTGTGGAAGTTGGAGTGGGGGATCAGGAAGCAAAAAATAATTATGTTTGTGATGAACAAAATGTAAAAGAAAGATGTATTGTACATATTGTTTATAATGTATATATTGTAAATATGTATATAAAAAGTGAATATGTTTGTATATTTTAATAAAGAACCCCTACTCTTTGGAGGATGCTTTGTGAGGTGATCACTAGGTTGTGCCACAAGGCTGTTACCATTGAGCACTGAATCTAAAGTGAAGGATGTGAGTGGAGATGAGCTGGAGAAGAAAACAAAAATTGTAAATCAGAAGGAAAAAGATGCTTTGGAGGTGAATGTTGTGGTATGATGGGGGCCTAGATGACTCTATTTTACAAAAGAAAATGATGGAAGAAGCAGAACCAGAAGAACCGGAGGCCATGCAGTGGACTGTGGTAATGACAAAATATTTAGCAGTGAAGAGATGATAGAAAGACTGAAGGATACTGTAAATGATGGTATGGATACAAAGAGAGCATGTCTGGCCAGTAGAGTTACTGGTTTTAAGAGCGTGCTGTGTATTGGCTGCAGGAAGATGGAGCAGAGAGCAGCAAACAGAGATAGACTGACAGCAGTTTGTCCAGAGTAAACACTTATGCAGCAACAGTGGCAGGTTCTAGTGAAAGACTGCAGAAAGAAAAGATGTATAGGTGCAGTGGAGACAGACTGGAGCTGTTGAGAGCTGGGAGAAAAGGCCTGTTGTATGGGTGAAAACAAAGTCTGAACATCAAATAGACAAGTGCTGTGTTTTAGACCAATGTTTGTTATGCTCTTAGGATTCAGTTTGTCTGATATCAGGGCATTAATCCATATTGGAACTGAAATTTTCTGTGAAATAATTTTTGAGACACTTGCATTAGCAGAAAAAAAAAATGTAATGAATCTGAAAGAAGACGTAACATATCTCCTTGGAAGAACCATGTTATCAAATGTTAAATGTACAGTTAAAAAGAAAACTATTGTTACAATGAAGAACAGCTAAGATAAAAGAAAATTAATTAAAATGTTTTTCTAAGATTGTCAAGATGTGCATGGTATTAAAAAAGTTGTGGATGGCCGAACAGTATGGGCTTGGGGGATAAGAAGTTTATGTAACTTTAAAAACAGAAACTAGCAAGTTGCAGCAAATGTCTAATGTGATAGTAATACATGGGGAATAAAGGGAGTGTTAAGTACTGGGGGTAACCAGCATGTGTTTTCCTGTGAGGATAAATCATATGTAATGTAGGATTGTACAAAAAGAAGGTTAAGGTAGTTTGGACAGTCCAGAAAAAAACGGTAACCATATGGTAGGAAATGTGGAAATCAGGAGCATTTTTTGTTTTTATTGTCCACTTATTAATGTACAAATACAAAGTGAAGAAAATGAGGGGAAGGAACAAGTTTTTACAAAGTAAAGGATGGAGGTGAATAATGACAGGATGGGAGTAGGGGTGAGGAATTACAAAATAAAGTAATGCACTAGATGAAGTCCATAAACTAATAAATTAAAAACTCGTACAGAAAGAAAACAAGTTTGGTGTATTAAAAACAGAAGAATAGGGAGATGTGAGACCTGAGTCAAAAAAAGGTAGAAGGTTCTACTGGGGGATGAATGAGGAGACAGAAAAATGAGGCCAAAAGATTAACTGAAAAATTAAAGCAAAAAAGGGAAAAGGTTAATATAAGTACAGTATAGCAACACTGAATGTGGATAAAATGAAATGTGATGTTAAGAGTGATGGTGTTTGAATGGTGTAAAACAATAGATGCAGAGATAATTTGTTTACTTGACATACGATGTACAGATAAAAGGAAAAGGGTGGAATTTTAAACGATGTGGAAAAGAAAAGTGGTGCCATACATGTTCAGGTATTTCAGTATTTCTAAAAAATGAAGAGATTAAAATACTGAATATAATGGTGGTGGTGGAAGGGAGAGTTTTAGTGTACGACATATGAAAGGGGCAAAAGGTCTTTACAACAGTAGCACATACATATACAAATGTAAATGTAAGAAAACATATTTGAGGAAATTCAGAATTATGTTATAGTAAATGTGTCTGTTATGGTGGTTGGAGACTGTAATTGTAATTTAAGAAAAGTTAAAGGAAGAATATAGTACAAGATGTAGAAATGCTGAGAGAGAATGCTAATAACGGTAGGTTAAAAATAAGTAAAGGGAGAGAAAATACACTTATAAGAGGGGTTACTTAAAACAGAGTTTGATTATATTTTGTTTACAGAGGACAATAAAGAAATGAAAGATGTCAGATAGCAAAGCCTTCATATCAGAGGGTTGTATGGGCAATAGTAGGAGAGAATGAAATTATAATAAATATAAGAAGGAAAGGGGGTTAAAAGTCTGACAGGCATTACTGCAGGAATAGAATGTCTTAAAAAGAAAGAGGGCAACTGTGGGAAGATCATATGACAATAAAGCTGTTTTATGGCAGTTTGACAAAGTGGTAGATGATATTAATAAAGTAAAATTAAAAATACTTAAATTTAGAGAGCGAGCATTGGAAGAAGGGACATATGATATATGTAATAAGCAAAAAGAAATTTGTGAAAGAATAGTAGATAAAGGGAAGGCGGAAGTCTTGAAGAAAAGAAATTGTATAAATATAATCAACAAAGAATGATATTTAGAGAAAATTATTTGAAATGGAGAAAAGAAGTTTACCCATTTATGGACAAGAAACTGAGATGTAATGAAAGAAATATTAATGTAATAAAGAATGAAAAGGGTCAGTTAAGATATAAGCAAGAGGAAATTATTGATAAAGTTGAAAGGTATGTATACAATATGTCTGAGAAAAAAGAATGTGGCAGGGGTGTATGGAAAGTAAAGAAGAAAAGGGAGGTAGTGAAAGAAACTGAAAAAAGAATTGAGGGGAAAGAGTTAAAGGATGCTCTGGATGAAAGTTAGGTAGAATCCACACCAGGTCCAGATGGATTAGGGTGTAGTTTTTATAAAGAAATGTCAGATGATTGGCAATATTGAAAGAATGGATGGAGGAAAGTATAAAAAAGAGGTTTGTAATGGGTTATAAAATATATATGGGAAGATGGGGAAGAGAAGAACCACTTACTTTGGGAAATACTGAATATAAAATATTTATGAAGTTTATTCAGAAAAAAATGATGGATGATATGAAAGAAAAAGTAGATCAAGGGGTATATGGGGTTAAAGGGAAAAGAGTACATGAAATGCTAATGATTGTTAAAGAAGTGTTTGAATGTATAGATAAGGGGAAGGAGAAGGAACATTGTCAGTCTGTGATGCGGTTAAGGCATTTGATAGTATTGATCATAGGAAAATATTGAACATTGTAAATGAATACGAGGTAGGAGAAAAAATAAGAGTAGTGAGGACAGTTTATGAAACTTCTCATGTCTGTGATGGTGAACGGATGGGGAAGAGGGGTAAAACAGTGTTGTTGACTGATTATCTGGCTGTTTGTGACTGTAATGAATGTAGTTATACAGACATGTAGATCAAGGATAGAAGATGGTAAATGGGAAGTTAAGGAAGGGGAAAAGTTACCATTAATGTTGTTCTATATAGATGGTTAGTAGCAAAAAGCAAACAAAAGATAATTTACAGAACAGAACAAATTTTAGGTACAGTAGGATTACAGTTATGTTAAAAATAAGGGGTTTGAAGATGTGGTAAGACAGGTAGGAATTTATTTTACTAGGAGTGACACTAATGTCATAGGGTTTAAGTCTGGAAGGGAATAAGTAGTAAGAGAAGAGTGGAGAGAAGTTCTATAAAAATATGAAAGTTGAAGATTGGTGGAAGGTGTTCCATTTGTCCCTAAGAAAAATGGTATATATGTTAACCACATATATTTTAGGAAAACTGTCATATTTAGATGGTGCGTACGTGTTTTCAAGCTGTCTTGAAGCTGAATTATTGAGTATCCTTTTTTTTTGGTTTTCTGTAGGGAACAAGGCTAAATCCAGTCAAAAGAGGGATAGTTTGTAATGGAAAAGAAAACAGGGGCTTGAATTTAATAAATATAGTTGTTTTCTTAACATCAATAAATTTGTTCTGGGTGTTAAAAAGATGTCTGAAAAAAGCAATACTAGAAATTTTTTTGTTTGTAAAATATAAAGGTATGTGGATAGGTGAGGGCAAGAAAACGAAAAGAGAAACAAAGGGTTTGGAAGAGAAGGAATATGAAAGTAAAATAAAGACATGGATAACTGATATAAATGAAGAAGTGGAAAGGAAAGAATAGTATAACAATTAATGAAAATGAACAATTATATTGATCCTTGATGAAAAAAATAGTGGGGAGTGAATATAAAATAGCAATAAGGAAATGGCAGGAAAGATTTGAATATTTTTTGAAACAAGTGAGTTTCTGTGGAGTTTATTACTGGACAAACTGCCAGTGAAAGTAACATGAGCTATCCATGTAGGCATAGTGGCATGGAGCTTACACGGAAGTAAGCAGCCATGCAATCCAGTAAACGGATGTGGGACGTACACGAGTGCGTGAACACAGAAGTGTCCTTGACATGCAAACCACCTCATAAGCAGGTGAATTGCATGCAAATGAGGGTGTTGGAGTGATCCAGCAAGCAGATAGGCAGTCCTGCAGACCCAGTGTTGGTGTCGGAAGTGTGCGTGGAAAAATTCTGTGTAGATGAGATAAGAAAGTGAACAGTTAGGAAAGAAATAGCATAGCAGACACAGCTATGTGCAAACCTATGCCCTGTGTGTCCAAAAAGTAATGGAAAATAATGTAAAACATTTTTTTAATACTCATATTACATTTGCGCGGTGTGCAGCAGTGCACAAACATGCCATTATGCAAAGAGAAAATATTTAAAAGTGTAAAAATGAAAAAAAAAATATATATGATAATAATGCATTATAGGGCCTTGCATGGAGTAAGTACAATGGTAAATTTCTGTGGTTGCTAAGGAGGCAAGATCTGGAATACTGTAGTTTCCTTGTTGTGTACACGGATCTGTATGCAAATGAGCCGGGATTACTGAATAGCAAAAATGGGTATCCATGCCCCACAGATCACATCCATGTAGCCCCAGAACTGTCTTGGTGCCCACAGAAGAGGTAGCTGACATCAGAATGGAGTGTGTCTGTATTTCATTAAGCACACTGCAGCTCAGCAGCACCTGTTTTCATGCTGCTGAGCTGAGCAGAGGGTTTGTCCAGTGCTGCTAAGCTCTGTTTACCCTCGGGGTGAGTGTTTTTGCTAGTTTGAGCATGTTTGTGCAGAGTGCCACTGTGCTGAGCATGCCCGTCTATGGGGGTGTGTCCATTGACTGCTGAGCATTGTTTATATCTGCTGCACAGTGCTTAGCAGGAAAGGCTGTTTAAAAAAAAAAGAAAGAAAATTGTCTGGCAAAGCCAATCATATATAAATTACTGATGAATCCTATACCACTTAAACTGGTCCATTAAAACTCTGATAATGATGTACTTGACAGGTGGAATGCATCATAGTTAGCCAATCACACAGGCAGTACCTACAGCAAAACACTAGAAAAATTGCATACACCCTACACTCTGATTTCACCCCCATACTCTGCACCAGTGGAGTACAAATATGGGATTTTTGACCAAAGCAATGCTAGGGGCTGCTGCAGCTCTGCCATGTCTGTATGTGCTAGATGCTGAGGTCAGTGCTGATGCTGCTGCTGACAATAGGCCTAGACTGTGAAGGAGATGAGTGTTCAGGCCCAGGGTAACCTTCCAGGAGCTACATGAGCTGGAGATTGTAGAACACTACAGGGTGGACAGGGACATAATATAAGAACTCACCAAGCTCTGTTGCCATCAACTCAGACTCAGAGCCAGCAGAGGAGAACCCATACCAGTGGAAACAAAGGTTTGTGTAGCTCTTAGGATACTAACTACAGGTACTTTCCAAAGACCAACTGGAGACATGATGGAGTTTCACAGGCATCATCATCCAGGGTAATCCACCAGTTCATGGATGCCATGCTACCCATGCCAGTGAACACATTTATTTACCCCGCACCCCTGAGGAGAAAGCTCACAGTATGTGACACTTCTACCATGTAGCACACTACCCTGAGATACTGGGTGCCATAGACTGCACTCATGTACACATCAAAGCACTGCCCAGTGAGAAGGGTAGAGTCTACATCAATTGCAAGGGGTATCACTCCAACTGCCAAGTCATGTGCAATGCCCAGGGCATTATCATGAATGTGTGTGCTGGCAGCCCTGGTAGTTATCATGACTCCCATATCTGGCATGCATCACAGCTGTACCAGATGTTTGCCAAGGGGACATCCCATATGGCCATCTACTGGGGGATGCTGGCTACGCACTGGAACCATGGATGATGACACCTCTCAAAAATGCAAACCCACTCACCGAAGAATGCCATAATGAGACACACACACAAACTAGAAACATCATAGAGCATGTGTTTGGGCTACACAAGTCACAGTTTCAGTGCCTAGATATATCTGGTGGAGCCCTGCAGTACTCTCCAACCACATGTGCACAGATGCTCACAGTATATACCATCCTACACAATATGATCCTGTGGAAACAGCTGAGAAGGATCATCAGAGGGAAGGGATACACAGTCCCCCACCAGTATCTAGGTCCCCACAGCCACACCCACAGGGGACTCGGAGGAGGAACCCCGTGAGGCTGTCCCTGTGGGCAGACATAGGCATCCCCAGTATGCCCTGGCCTTGGCTAAGAGGCAATGAATAGCACATGCACTGACAACCTAGGATCCTAGAGACTGACACCTTACTCCGACTCATACATATATATATATATATATATATATATATATATATATATATATATATAGAGTGAAAAGGATGCCAGCCACACCACACAACCTGTATCTAACCATGTATTGACTTTGTGCATCAGACAGAGTCAGCCTTGAAACACAGGCCTCTCAACCACTGCATTTGCAAGGTAGGTCACTATCATATACAACAACTGTACGGGTACTAGGCTATGGTAGCATACGTATGGACCTGCTGCATGTATGCAAGGGAATAGAGTGGGCTACTGGGCCACTTGCAGAGAACAAACAGCTACTTGGGAAAAAGGGTACTCTGTCCAATACTGGGTGCCCCATAATATGCATTAGACCAGATGGCTGGAAACTCCACTGCATTATGCAAGGGAAATGGGTCACAGGACAGAGACAGACTATCAATGCCAGAGTCCCCTACCCCCAACACATCAGTGTTCCCATACAACTGCAGTAACAGCATGTTTGCAAGGATATATCAGCAGACTACACAAATCCAGAGCTGTCACAAAGAACCTGGCCATATGTTGTATTTTCCATAAAATGTAGGGGTCACAATAGGGGGTCACAATATATGTCTGTATGCTGTTGATAATGTGTGGAAATAAACCTCTGTTTCTGGAGGCTAGTGAGGCTCACTGGGCTAAGGAGATTAGTATGGTTGATGCTGTTGATGGTTTGCACCTGGCAGTATCCAATATCTTTTGCATGTGAGGTACTCATATGGTGGTAGCCCAACAGACTGCCATAACCCCTCAATCTGTTACTGCAAGAAAGCTGGACTAAGCCAGAGTGAATTGGGACAGAAAGGGCCATACCTACAGATAGATATCATACACTCTCTGAGTAACCTAGCAGTAGTATAACAGCAGGCTGCAACAGGTCAGATTAGCTGCAGGATGTAAAGGCCATCACTTTAAATGTGTCAGTAGGTACAACAAGTCAGTGACCGCTGTTTACAGTATAGCACCGGAAAAACACAAACATATGCAGAACAGAGCTGACATATGGGGTGAAATGAACATTCTGCAAAATCATGTACAGTGAGAGGTATGAAGACTGTCACCCTTTGTGTGGTGTTACATCATGTACCCCAGTCACATCATACCTCTCAACCTCTTAGAGCAGGGAATCTGGACAAAGGCCCAAATATGAGGAGAAGTATTAACTATTGGCGAGACAAATGTGGAAAGTTGATAGAATATAGGTACTCAGGTGGTGTAATGAACAATGGGTGCAACGCACTCCTCGGACAGACCATATTGTCCCCGCCCACATGTCTGCCTATCAAACAGCAAACAGCCACATATGGCCAGACTGGTAGGTGTACAGACATAGCAGGAATATGAACAGATATCCCACCCCATGACCTGAGATGCAACAACAGTACCAAGCAGTATCACTGCAGGCCACACATGCTGTCTAACACAAGGCCACTTAGTGTACTCCACAAGTACTGTACCTGCATTGACATATACAACTGACATAACCTGTGGCACATCCGATCGGTACTGTGAGCTGCAGTGTGTAATGCTATTTAGGTAGGAGTTCTAATCTCACATCCTCCAACTGTGTGTGTGTGTGTGTGTGTGTGTGTGTGTGTGTGTGTGTGTGTGTGTGTGCGTGTGTGTGCGTGTGTGTGCGTGTGTGTGCGTGTGTGTGTGTGTGTGTGTGTGTGTTGTGTGTGCGTCTGTGTGTGTCTGTATCAATATAGCCCCTCACAGCACTATGGGCATGATCATATGTACTGCCTCCATGCAATGGTATACATTTTTGGCCCTGTGGCTGGTTGCTGGACTCTGTATTCACTCCTCTACAAGGCCTGCTGATGTTGTCCACCTTAAGAGCACTGGCTGGCAGTGGAGTAGCAGATAAATAGCATGGCACATGTGATAAGCACTGTAAACTATAGTGAAACTATAGTGTGTAATACTCAGTAGGTAGGGTTTCTAATCTCACAGCATCCAACTGTGTGTGTGTGTGTGTGTGTGTGTGTGTGTGTGTGTGTGTGTGTGTGTGTGTGTGTGTGTGTGTGAATATATCCCCTTACAGCACTTCATACAAGCCCCTCCTCTGGGCTGTATCTGTGTAATGATCATGCATTTTAAGCCTTGTGAGTAGCTGCTGGTCTCAACTTTGGCCCTGTTTACAAGGCCTGCTGATGTCATCCAGCTTAAGAGCACTGGGTAACAATGTATCAGCAGATAAACAGCATGACACATGCAATAAGTACTGCAAGCCGTAGTGTGTAATACTAGCTAGGTAGGGGGGTCTAATCTCACAGCATCCAACGGTGTGTGTGTGTGTGTGTGTGTGTGTGTGTGTGTGTGTGTGTGTGTGTGTGTGTGTGTGTGTGTAAATATATCCCCTTTCAGCACTTCAGACAAGCCCCTATAGGTTATTTCTGTGCAGTGGCAATAAGTGCTGCAAGCTGTAGTGTGTAATACATACATGAGTAGGGGTTCTACTCTCACAGCATCCAACTTGTGTGTGTGTGTGCGTGTGTGTGTGTGTGTGTGTGTGTGTGTGTGTGTGTGTGTGTGTGTGTGTGTGTGTGTGTGTGTAAATATGTTCCCTGACAGCACTAGAGACATGCCCATGTGACCTACCACTGTGCATTGGTAATGCATTTTATTGCCCTGTGACTAGATGCTGGCCCTAAACTGGCCTCCTCTACATAAGCATGATAGATGTCCACCACCATCTACCAGACTACCCAGGTGACATTTATCAAGGGTAGTAGAGTGTGTCACATAGTATGAAAGCATGATGACGCTGACTGTCCCCATTACCTCTGACACAATGTTCTACACATATGCACCAAGGGAGCCATGCTGATATACTGGCATACCTTGTTGACGTCATATCTTTGCTGTGCTGCCTTGCCATCCTATGCTGCTGTTTTTCTGCCATGTGTTCATAGTTGCAACACTCAGCTTCATGACACACCTGTCATTCTGTAACACTACTACCAGTGTACCATCAGGCAACAAAGGTACACAATGTTTGATGTGCACTCCTGACACATGCCAGCATACAGTACTTGTTGCTCACAACAGCTGCCATGGCATAACACTATTGCACTACACAAACACCTGTAAAGTTATAGTCACCCTGTGCATCAGACACATATATGCAGGTCCCTGCATCAATGGCATGGATGGCAGGGATATGGCATAGGTATCATCACATGCACAGGGCATGGTGTGGTGGTATCAGAGGCCTAGGCTGTGCCAAACAGGTGACAGCATGTATGTGAGTCAGGAAATGGTGCTGGTGACATGGGTCATGGAGTGGTGCTGTGTGTGTCTGTAGGTGACCTGCATGTGACAGTAGTGTTGGAGTGTGTGCATGTACACAGTCAAGTGCAGTGCTAGCAGTACACGTGTGTATGGTGGACAGTTGTGGACTGCACATGGTAGAGTGGACAGTTCACCACCTCTGGTCACGAACATGGGAACTAGCTCCTCCATCAGTAGCATGGGCAGCACCATGTCCAAGATCAGATGCAGTGGTAGTACCTGATGGTGACTGCTGTCTGCTGGGCCTGTGTCTCCCACGGGACCACCCAGGACCGCATGCCCATGGCCTGTCATGTCATGTTGTGGACAGCACACCTCCCTCTGTAGTATTGGAGGTGATGCCACTGCGGGAACGTGAGTGTGCATGGCCACATGGACTACCAGCAGATGGTGTTGCTGGCCTATGTCCACGTGTCTGATGCCCAACCCCAACCACATGTTCCAGCACAGACAATGTGTGCTCAAAGACAGACACTGTCTGAGCCCACTGTCTGCCCACTACATCAGTGACATGTTACATGGCATCACCAATGCAGTGGAGGCAGTCACAGATGTCAGATTGTTCTGCATCCATAACTGTAAGTATCCATCTAGTGTTGCATTCAGCTCACGCATGTGCCTCCATGACAGCCCAAAACATGCAGCAAGTGACCCGTGATGGGACACCTGCAAAAGAAAGTGGATGGGCAGCAGTTCTCCTTCAAGCACCCCTGTCAATCTGCTTGTGTGGGACCTTGCCAGCTGTCTGGCTATGGTCAATGTCTACACACACTGACGCCATAGTTCTCACATTGTCCTGTACTATGTTGTCACCCTCTGACTGTCCAATATCTGTGGCCTCTTGTGACTGGGTATGTATGGGCATACTGACAATGGGAGCAGAAGAGGGATGTCAACCTATGGGACAGATTCAGATGCCAACAACCCAACCTGTGCCCCACTATGGCCACCATCATCATCAGAGTCCAATGAGACATTGACATCAGGTTGTGAGGGGGACAGACTCAAACCCCCCTGTTCACCTGTGAGAAGCAGGACAAAAGCAGTACATTACCACATGCACTATTATGTATGGTAATCCACACAGACTCACAGAGATGTGGATCCACAACTGCAGTACATGTCCCACATCTTTTCATCTCTGATCCCATGCACAACACACACACCAACAACAACATACATGGACTACTCAGGCCCTGTATAACATGCACGTCAGCTACATCCAAGCAACATTGTCAGCGCAATACACCTGTGAGATATGCAGTATGACAGTGTATGTAACAGAACTACACATAATACCCAGTACACCTATCTTGACAATGATATGCCAGTTGTAGTACCACTGCCTCAGGTATGTACCTTCACCCTATTGTGTCTGAAAGGGCATCTTGGAGCAATTGCTTCATATATAGCAGGCTGCATAATTGTTCATAACTATAGGTGCAAACATGTTAATGTCTGTACAAATGCACACCTGTTATTCCCTAGGCTATGCACTGGAGTTAACTGCTCCAAAATGTAACATACAATTATTCTACTCTAATTAAACAGAAAACTTGTGCAAAAGGCAAAATGGCAGTCTTTAACATTCATAGGGTATATCTAATCAGGCAAAACATCAGTATGACACGTACCAGGTACAGGACCACAAACTACGGCCACACCTGATGTACCTGTGAAAAGGTGAGGGAGAGGTTTTGTTAACAACACCAAATGTTGCAGTGTTACAAGGTAATGTGTGTGTATATCCACAAGTACAGTATCTAATGTGATACTCACTATATTGCTGACATTCTGAGTCTGTATGTGCGCAACTGTGGTGAAAAGCCAACCCCCCCCCCCCTCCAATGCAGATAGACCTGACACCCATGTACTGGTCTGTAGAGCCTCCCACAATGACTGCAAATGTATTATTTTGGTAAACAGAGTCAGTTTACCTGGATGCTCCCCTGATGTGGATGCTGTGGCACCCACCTCCAGGATGTATGGCATGATGATTCGATGGGAGCTGCAGGTTGATCCTAGGTTCGCCAGGAATTCCTCTGTGGCAGAGAGTGGTTGTTGTGTTGCAGGCCCTCCACCAGTGGCAGCACGATCCCTGACAACAGCAGCTGCCCTTTGATGTGCAGCATTGACCATGTCTGTAGCCCGCTGTCGAACCTGCTTGTAGGTCCGCGTCTATATTACATAATTGAACTTTTAAATGTTTGAACGTCTTATGGTCGACACCATATTATCGAACGTTTAAAAGTTTGAAAAATGTAATAAAAACATAAACCAAAGAGAAAACCTACCTGAACGGTTTAAGCAGGGGGGAAAACCCCCCTGCACCCCCACACCCCCCGCTCTTTAAATATATCAACTCCGAGATTGCACTACAGTGCAGAAAAGGGAAATCGTCCCATTCCACACTGTACAGAGATCGCCATTGAAATGTTTGAACTTTTAAAAGTTCAATCATATGGTGTCGACCATATGACGTTCAAACTTTTAAGAGTTCGACAAAGTGATATAGACCCGTAGGTCCTGTCCTGTTGACCAATATCATTAACAGCCCTCACAAGGTCAGCCCACAATGCTACATGATGTTCTTGATTGTGACGACCCTTTGACAACAGGATGTGATGGTTGAGTCTGAGGGCATCCACTATAGCATAATTCTCTGCAGATGAAAATAGAGGATGTCTCTGTTCATACATCATACTTGCAAGACAACAACATTACAGGACCAGATACGTGGATGTCCACTATGCACAGACCCTGCGCAGCCAAAACAGGCTGCACTGTCCACCACTCCCTCACATGTTATACCCTACAATCTATCAACACACTACATATGTGGCTATCACCAAGATAGTGGCAACACTGGTTATGTCCCTATGTGCCATAACAGAGTCTGCTGTATGTCTCTATACCTATCACAGCAGTCTACTGTGGTGTGTCCCCTATGGGGAAAGTCCCACTACTATGTCATACAGCCACTGTCAGATAAATAGCCATTTGCTATTGCAAAATCTATATGGGGACAGTCCAGCAACATCAGTGTGCCACAATGACAGACAGCAATGCAAACCTGCTGTAGTATATCTTCCCCGTAGGCATCATACCTCTCCACTACATAGATGTTTCTGGAATGTGAACATGTGCTTCACAGATGTGGTCCTTTTGGCACACACATGTGGATGTCTGGCAAATGGCTGGCCAATTATTGATGGTTGTTGTCAGACTATAGAGAATCTGGCTGTCACATGCCAGACCCCTCTGAAAACACTTATGCTACAGTAAAATATGTTACTGTATTCATACTCTTACTTTGTATGGCCAATATGTATACTCTGTCACTGAGTTTGGACCTGTGTCCCCCTACTAATTATGGCTATGGCCTAAATTCCTGCTGTAAGGGGTTGACAGGTATGTTAGCCATAGCTCTCAAGCAATGAGATATGAATGTCAACAAAACAGTGACCTAGCCAGAGTATATCAGGAACCGTCAGGGATACCTTTACAATGCCAGAATTATTTCTGTGTGACATTGACAGACTGAGAGGAGGTGAATTACAGTACATCATTTGATATTGCAACTGTGTACACCCTTACTTACTGTCAATATGTCTAAGTCATAATCCACTAGCCTTCTTACAACAGCCGACCACTATAGGAGGGAGTAACGGGCAGAGCTGTGATTTGATTCAAAGCAGGGACAGTTGAGAGCTATGCCTGTAGCTGTTGGACTGCAGAGTATCACCAACATGTCAATACCATAGACGTAGTACGGCCTACTGCTGTAATCCCTGTTCCACATACCTCCATCCTCCAATTTGCATCCCATTACATGGGCACATGTATTACATACCTGGTAGAGTGAAGTAATCCTATTTTGACCAGAACCTCTGCCAACAGCTGAGAAAACCATTGTCTCTCTGAGTAAAGCAACATACAGACCTATTCCCCATAAGCAGCTGATTGCCTTTTGTAGGTAATGCTCATTAACAGGTGATTGCCTGTGCACCAATCTGTGTCTCAAACTTGTAATTGCATCCAAAACAGCTGGTTTGCACTTTCATTACCAATGACATGGCACCACAGTGCAAAATGTAAAGGCTTCATATGGGCCTTGGCCCCTTTCCTAGTCTTTGAGATGGATATTAGCGAGGTATGGAGATTACAGCATCACAGAGGGTAGGTACAAATACTGTCCACTGTTGAGATTTATGAGGTATGTCCACAGTTTTGCATGATATGTTTGGTCATTGTCCAATGACATTGTGATTTTCTGGCAGTTCAGTGGTAAACATTGTGGGTTGTGGTCAGTATGGAGAAAGAAACATGTGACTGTCAGACGTCATACCCATCAGAGTATGCATGCTGATCCAGTAGCTGCTATTCTATCAGCTCACTATCTTTGTAGGGGCAAACTGTGAAACATGTCCCTGTCGCAGGGCCTTTGCACCCCCCCACACCCTTTATGTATGGTTTTGTCTGGATCCCTTGTTCTAGGGGTTGTGAGGTATGGTAGGTCTGTAGTAGCTAGCTTAACACACAGCTGCGTATGTTCCAGGCTGCATCAGCAGCCTAGGACACATAGGGAGGAGTGTGAACACTTTGGAGGACAGCAAGCTGTACATGTAACTGAGGAAGCAGTTTCAGGTCTGTCATTACAGCAGCACCAGGGTAAGGGTACTCTTTACAGTCCACTTGAGGCATTTGCTTAAGGTACATCTGTTATAGTTAGGTTATACAATTATGTGCAGTGTGTCCCTACCTACAATTCTTAATTCAGTAGCAGTAACCTGTGTGGGTTAAAATTGCATGACTCAGTCATTACTTGCTGTGTTTACCAACAACGTAATGGAAGTGCACCATACTGGATTCGAACCCAGGACTGTGGGTGGCAAAGTGTACTGCATGCAAGACATTTAACAGACTAAGCTACTGAGTCAGTGGTGCCATAGGTGTAGTTGCAAGATATAAGTGCATACATACAGTTTGTGACACACGTCTGTATCCATTATTATGTGCATGACTTTCAAAGGCAGTTGTTCTGCAGCAGGGTTCCAGTTGTACACATGTACTTTGCCATTGCTGCCTTAGCAGGTGTGTTTAAAGATGTTGCTGATAAAAGGGTACATTTGCCTGCTATCCCAGGCCTCACATACATACATTATTATTTATTTGGCTGTGTACTGGTGTACTTTTTGCATCAGAGTCCTAGGAACACTCCCATTTTTCCCAGTAGACGTACTTGTAGTCTGTCAGTGGCAGTCAGTATATTTTGCTAGAAATACCTGTTTTAATTAAGAGCGGAGTGGCCTTGTGGGCTAATGCACTATGCTGGAGTTGAGAAGGGCCTGGTTTTGAGACTTGGCAGGGGTGATTATTTTATACATGTGGCTAACTCTGTGAGAAAGGCACTTTAAAGCACATTTAAGTGGGTTTGCATGGGTATGCGAGACATGCTGCATCAAGACGTGCTGCTTAGCTCCACACAAACCCACGCCAAAACTATAAAAAGAAAAGAAAAGGGGGTGACAGGACAGTAGTGAAATGGGGGAAAGCACCGGAAAAACATACTGTAAGGCAGATAGGGATGTGCAGGATGGGTGTAGGGAAGAACCATACCTTTCCATTTCTTGTACAGCAACAGCTGTGCAGTTTGACAGATTTTGTGGATGAATCTGAACTCTCAAACCTCAAAGAGAGGGTGAGGACAACATAAATGTGCTGTCAAGCCAATTGGACCAAATTAGTTGTGTCCAGTGGACACGTGTGAAATGGTGAGCTATATATGGGAAAATACTTTTTTTTGCGGGACAGGTGCCCTTTTTTTTAAGGAGGGAATGAAATGTTGGGGAAGGGATATAGGTACGTGTGGGGTGGTAAGTTGGGTAGGAGAGGATGAAGTTGCAGACAGACAAGACAGCAGACAGGGGTGGTGTGTGACACATGAGGAGGGGTAAACACCTTGGATGGGAAATCTGAGGAGCATGTGCCTCCAGACAGCAGCAGCATGACTGAGCTCCCTGCCTATGGGCAGTCAACACTACTCCTTCACTGCCCCAAAGATGGCTGTGCTGGAGGCTGGGCACCGGGGCCAGTAGGCCCCACCAGGTTGTCAAGTCTGCCCACAATCCAGTGCAGGCGTAGTTCATATCTCTTATGAACTATCCTGCACACCATGGCCGGTAGTTGATCTTGGGTGACTGGCACCCCTCCGCCACCGCTCCTGGGGAGGCCCCATCCCCTGAGGCAGTATCACTTGAAGGTGGTGCACGGCCAGCAGAAGGAGGCAGAGGGGCACCACTGGTTTGGGTCCCAGACATGCTGGTACCTGGTGCCAAGACTGACTGAGGTAGGGTAGGCAGATCAGCAGGAACTGGCCTACCCTGTCATGCTGTGGTGATAGATTTATTGATGATAGATTTATAGCAATGTGTATAGGCTAGTTATGAACAACGCAATTTGTTAGTAATAACAGCATGCCAGAACATTGGAAATAACCCAATCGCATTTCAATGCATATTATATGGAATGCAACAATAAATAACATAACAGTCAGTATATTAACAGCATGCCAGTAACAGTTATGACATAAGGCCAACAATATAGGTATTTAACAAGATATGTTAGTATACAACCATTATAATACATAATAATAGTAAAATACATGCCCCAAAATAAAAGTTTGATGTAACAACAGATGTTAATAGTAAACCATAACCGATGGATAACAATAATATATAAATGAAGATAAGTGGTGGGGAGAGAGAGAAATAAACAGTCCATTACTACCATTATAGTTTATTTCATGGAAAAAAAAATATTGATGTTTAGTCTACAAATCTGTCTTTTCTTTATGTTTACCAGTGGACTGTAGCTGCTGCAGCATGTACATCCCTCTCAAGCTATCTGCATGGGGCAGTATGGGCCATGCCATAACAACTGCGGGTAGTGTACTACACAGAACACTTGCACATCAGGTGGACCTATATTATTACCAAGGTGTAGTGCGGGCTGATGTAGTGATACATTCCTGGTTAGATTATCATATCGATGGTAAATGTGTGACAGAGGGATTACATTCTACTAATTACATGACACTTGAGAGAAATGTATCGTGTACAGTACAAAAACTACACTACTATTTTGCCTTGCTTGACAGGCATGGGGATAGAACCCAAAAGCAGTGAATGCAGAGGACATCTGCATCATTTTTATTAATTTACTGCAGCAACCTGTAACAGACACTCCAGGCATACAGCCATACCAATGATTACACATTTTATTTATTTTCTTTTCTTCTATTAGTATATTTATTTTCTTTATTTTATGCTATATGTTCACATATCTGGTACTGATTTTAACAGTCTGTGACATCTAAATACACAATTATTTACCCAGACTATGGCTTAACTCATCCATTTTCCTGTAGTTCCTGTGGAGAAAATCTGTAATCATTTTGTGACTTCTACTGTAATATATAGTGCTACAGGGCACTGGCTTTGAACCCTGATCTTTGTGTGGCAAAATGTACTTCAGATAGAGCATTTAACAAACTGAGCTACTGAGTCACTGCTGCTTACTTACTCACTGATATTTTCCTAGCACTCGCCTGGAATCAATATATGACCTGGTATTAGTAGTATAGTTTTATAACAGAATGCAGTGACAGTTGAACACACAGGCATGAAATTCAAGCATAACAGAGATACTAGGTAACCTATACATTACTACATAGAATGCAGGTATGCACAATATATTGTTAGTGGGTTGAAATATTTGTGAAGTCTACAAACCATATCAGAGTACTGGGTTGGCTAGCTCACCCATATACATTTGCAGACAGTATATATGCAGTCTACAGCTATTACGTTGTTATACTTGCCTGCAGCACCATCTCAGAGCCTGAATGCATATAGCTGAAATGCAATGGTGAAAGCAAGACGATCCTGATATACACAATATACCTTTGGTGTTATTGTTATTGCTTCAAGTTTTATTGCAGAACAGGTGTCATTATTCCTTGTAAAACAGCTTTGAATCTATACTTATTACACAACACCCTTTGTTAGATATACCTTGAGGCAGAAACTGGTATTGTTTTGTGTTTTTATTGCAGAATAGTTTTCATCATTGAATTCATGCACTACAGCCCTAATTCCACACTTATTGCACATCACAGCTTTATTAGAGGCATCTCTATGCAGGTACTGGTATAGTTTCACGTTTTTATTGCACCCCAGTTGTTATAATGCAGGTGTTGCAATACAGCTGTAATTTCACAGTTATTGCACTAGAATCTTTATTTCATTTATTTAGCAAGATTAATACTTTACCCCTCCCTGCTTATTGCCGTACAGTTGCCAGTAGTCACTTACTGAAGTACAGGCCTACGTCCACATTCATTGCAATGCAATCTTTACTGTATATACCTAATGGCAGGTAATGTTTTAATCGTTCTTGCTTATCTGACTATAGATTGTAAAATAGATTGCAAAATACAACTGTACTCACCACACTCACAGCGCAACCTGGCCAAGCGCCCGGTATGTGCCTCAATGTTGTGAGCCCTCTCCTCTGCAGCTGTAGGGAGAGAAGCACACCATTATGCATACCTGTTTATCAAACATTCAAATTACAAACCAAGTGCAAAAGAACAAACAAGCAAAACCAAAACGTGAGGTGCGAGTACCAATCCAAGACACACCGAAAGATTCCACAAAAATACTCCAAAGATCTTTGGAGTATTTTTGTGGAATCTTTCGGTAAACATTCAAATTAGGTATTGGTAAAACAGTGGCAACAGTACTTACAAACTTGTAAGGCATTCCCAGCCTGAGCTTCCTGAACCCAGATGTCCAGAAGATCCCACTTCCAATGCTTCAGGTTGTCATAGTAGTGATGGGCCTGCTCACCTGTGCGGGGGATACCTGTAGCACTGTTGAGTTTGCATGCCAGCTGGTCCCAGGCCTCTGCCTTACACTCTGAGCTCTGGAACTGTCCCTGCAGCAGCTGGTCAACATAGGTTCATAGGTGTATACTAGGTAATGATCCTGGGGCCTTTACAAACCTAGTCATAGGAATACCCTGGAATAGTGCCACCTGACCTTAGTTCCCAGTGCTTCTGTCAAGTACAGCCACTGGAGTTATCCCTGGGGTGAATTTTCTGTTTTCCATCCACTCACCAAGATTTCTGTTGAAGAGGGTCAGCGAGGTGCTCTGCTTGACATGTATGCGAAGTCTGTTCCATAGCATGGGCAGTCTCTGGGTGATGAACCTGTCCCTCCAGCATGTTCCGTTAATTGTGATAATGAGGTTGAGGTCTCTGGAGCATGTGATGCGGAGGGATTGGGATTTCCTTAGATGTAGCATTTCTAACAGAGCTGGGTCAGACATGGCTTTGTAAGTCAAGCAGAGATCGCCTCTAAGTAGGCAATATGAGACAGAGAATAGTTGGAGTTTTTTTAGTCTGTCCAACTAGGACAGGTGTTTAAGGCCTAGGATCCTCTTTGTGAGGTACTTTTGTGGCCTTTCCAGTTGTTGCAGGTGTCTAGTAAGGTACATGCCAAATGAGGCATTGTACTCAATGATTGGCCTAATGAGGGAAGAATAGAGGGAGACAATGATCTCTTTCTTCCTGTATGCAAAACCCTTAGTAATGTGATGTGCCACATAGAAGGACTTTCTGACCACAGTGGCATTGTGGTGATCAAAAGAGAGGTTGCAGTCAACCTGTTTTTCCAGATCTCTTGTAACACCTTCTGTGTTCAGTGGACTACCGTCAATGTGGTAATTCATGGCAACTGGGTTTTTCCCAAAGGCGATGACAACACATTTTTTGGCATTGAGCTTAAGGCCATGATTCTGACACCAGTCGTTGGTCTCAGTGAGCCATTCTGTAGGATGTCAACATCACTTGGGGAGTTAATAATAGCTCCCAACTTGCAATCATCTGTGAACTTTGTCAGCCAGAGTCCCTTTGTGTTGGCCTGGACTTCAGAGAAGTAGATACCAAACAGGAGGGGACTGAGGACCAAACCCTATGGGACTCCACTCATGACTAGTCAGCAGTGTGACTTGGAGTCAGCTATTTTCACACTTTGAGTTCTATCTGTGAGCCAGTTTGCAACCCACCTAGTGATATAGTGGTTGATGCCAAGCTTAGTGAGTTTTTCTATTATTCCTGAGTGGGGAATGGTATCAAAAGCCTTGGCCAGATCAAGGTAGGCTGTATGAACCACCTTGCCTTCATCCACAGCTCTGGTGACTGACTCAAAGAAGTTGACTGAGTTGAGCAGGCATGATTTACCCTTCACAAAACCAAACTGTGTGGGATCCAGAGTTTGCAGATTCCCTATATCCTTGTTTATTAGGTCCATGATGCTGCATTCCATAGCTTTGCATATCAGACTCATCAGGCTAATGGGGCAATAGTTCCCAGGGTCTGTAGTCGCTCCTCCTTTGTGGAGAGGGATGACTGTAGCAGTACGCCATTTGGTAGGGACAAAGCCTGAGGTGAGGCTGTGATTGAATAGGGCACACAGATGAGGTGCCAGTTCACTCTGTAGTTCAAGTAGAACACAACCAGGGATATTGTCAGGTTCCATAGAAGTTGTATTCTTGGCCTTGGACAGTGCTGTTTTAACCTGTGCAGCAGTAATACTGGGTGCCTGGCAATCTACTGGTATTGTGATTGGTCCTTTGGGGGCTGAGAGGGGTAAAGTTGGCACTGAATCTGTCGACCAGTATACTGGCAATATCTGTTGGCTTAGTATAGGCGGTACCATTGTGCAGTAGCTCAGAGCAAATCTGGGTATTGCCGTGGCGATTCTTTACATAACTATAGAAGGTCTTGTGGTTGTCTTTACTATCTGCTGCAATTCTGTTTTCATAGCTAGCTTTAGAGGATTTAATGAGGGATCTCAACTTTTTGTTGAGGCTAAGGGAGTTTTTCCAGTCTTGGGACTTCACCTTATTCCTCCTTCTGTTGTAGAGTTTGTTTATGGCAGGGGGACCAGCTGATTGGCTTCCTTTTTTTGGAGGAGAGTGTCTTGGTTCTATTGGGTATGGCGAGATCCATGCGTTTGTGTATGTATTCGTACAGTGCATTGGTGTAGGATTCTCTGGTCACGCAACTATTGTGCATTTGCATGGGTGCCATGAAGTTAGCCACCTCTGTTTTTAGGAGCCCAAGGTTAGCTTTGGAGAAGTTTTTCATGGTGGTTACCTTTGTGGGGGTTACCTTTGTGGGGGGTGGGAGGGATGTGGATTTCCATGGTGATTAGTTTGAGGTTGGATCTAAACAGGGAGGAGCTAACTATTGGTGTAGAGCAACAGTCGCCCATGTTAGTAATGACCAGATCAAGGATGTTGCTACCTGTAGTGAGGGTAAGAATGATCTGGTCCAGGACATTGGATTTAATGAACTCCAGGAAACGTTGGGCAAGTGTATTGGTACATGAGTAGTTTACCCATTTAATGGAGGGGTAGTTGAATTTGGCTAGTAAGAGAGTGTTAGGATGGACCCTAATATTCTCCTGGGTGCTTAGGAATGTGGAGTGCAAGTCTTGGGACATGGTTGGGGACCTATAGCAGGCTACAACCTGAATCTCTGTCTTATCCAATGTTATCTGCACCTGAAGTATCTCTGATGTGTTATGTTGGGCTACCAGTTTGGAGGTGTGTGCATCCTTTATGAATATGGAAACACCATTGCAGCTTCAATCCAAGTTCTCAGGCTGAAAGGTGTATAATCAGTTATAGCCTGGTACTGCAGGGGTGCTTTCTGCTGCCTTGTACCAGGTCCCTGTTACAGCACAAATGTCCATGTTCTCCATTTTTAAGAAGTGCTTTAAGTGAGTGCATTTTGAGATATAGACTTCTAGCATTGAGCAGCATGACCCTCAGATTGCATTTGTTTGTAGCTGTTACGGTGGTAATTTTGTCTTTGGAACACCACCTAAAAAGGCACTATAGGGGTGGCAAGAGCCTTGGCCAGTATCCAGAAGCCCAGGGGTAACAGATGCAGGCCAGCTCTGGCAAAGCATTAAAATCTGTCAATCATGTCATCCCAGGCAGACAGATACTGAATCCCCTTAGAATGACACCAGAAACTTAGACAGTTGTTGAAATCAATCATTTTCTGCTTGTACTGTGATATCATTCTGGGTGATGGTAGGATGCTGCTCAGGGTTAGGGTCATACCTGCCTGGGCTACATAATCCAAGAGTTCCTCCATGTCTCTTTTCATGTAGTCCAGGGAGGTACATCTCACATTATTCACACCCACACGTACACTGACAGAGTCATATTTGTACTTGTTGTTGAGAGACCTGAGTGTGTGCATTATGTGGCGGATCCTAGCACCTGACAGGCAGCTGATTGTTACTTTCTCTTTATTCAACATAGTGAGTGGGACATCAGTGTGCCTCACTATCGAGTCACCTATGATTTGTGTGTTGGGCATGTTGGGCATGCTGTTTTGCCTTAGGGGCTTTAGTTGGGTAGCACACTGTTTAGGAGAGTTGTGTGTCTCATGATTAGTGATGTGTTGTGGTGGTTGAGTGTATACATGGTCTTTCACCAGGAGTCCAACCATGACCCTGGACTGCAGAATGCCCCAACTCTGTGTCCAGAGGCACGCACCATCTCCAATGCCAGCCATAGTTACTGCACAGTTCAAACTCCAACTGGTTATGCTGTATTCCCACCTTGTTGAGCTTAATATAGCCTGTTTTCCCTCCCTTACATGCCATTGGGCAATTTTTAAAAATGCGGCGTGTTGCTTGGCAATGCACAAACCAATGAAGCTGAGCTGAGCATTGCTTAAACTGGCAATGTTTAGCAGTGCACAAACCAGCTTAACCACACCCAAGCAATCCCAAGCACTGCAAAGCACTGCCAAGCAGTGCATAAACAGAGATTGTTTAAGCAGTGCTTACTAGGTCTCAGCAGGTCTTAGCAGAGCTTAGCTGAGCACAGCAGATCAGGATTGAAAAATAATCACAATAATTTGTCTTTGGAAAATAAATGCTTAATTTTCCTTCCATGTATTCAAACCCAGCACCTACTGCACATGAGGCTCCAACTCTAACCACTTGGCTACATGGATATGTAGAATGCAGCTATACTTTTACATATACCTCTGAGCTAACTTTAAGCACTGCTAAGCACTGCACCATGCCATGCAAACCCTCTAAGCTATGCTTAAACTTGACCTTTGAATTGCAAATTAAATGCATCCAGTTTCTATTTTTAGATGTCTGGTACATGTTAATTGCTGTGCTCCATGCTGCGCCTCGCAAACTTGAAAAAAAAATTACATACATTTATATACTGCACTTGGACGGGGCAGGGTTGTGTTACTCATCTGCAGACACAGTTAGTCACACACTGTCTACACTGATTCAATAACTGTGTTCCATGGCTGTCATTCAGCAATGGACCATCATTAATATGCATGATGTACTACCAAGGGGGAACCGCGTACACGGACATGGTAACTTCCGTATAGGCTCTACACTATGCCTAAATGGATTTTATTAAATCTAGGGAATTGTTTTTTGATTGTAAGAAAAATGAAAGCTTTTGGACATTATTCATAGATATTTATGAATGAAAATTATTTAAAAACATTGATATGGACAGAGTGCTGCATGGGAAATAAAAAGTTGGGAGTGAAAAAGAAATTGAAAATGTGATACAGTTTTATTCGTTGTTATTTGATGTTTATGGAAAAGAAGATATGAAGAATTGCTATATAACAAAAAAAGATGATGAGGAAGTAATGTGTGATATAAAGAAATGGTTGTGATAGAAAAGGTCGGGAATGAAATGGATTTTACATATATTTAGGAAAATGTGCATGTAAAGTGTTTTATTGTGAGGTATAAAGTGTAAATACAATGACTGTGTAAATAATGAAAGAAGGATGGAAAGGTGTTAATATAGTAAAGCAGTCCCTACTGTTTTTGTTAGGTGCAGTAGGATCTTTTACATACACCTGAACTAGTACCAACCAAAGCAGATGGGACCTCAGTTTAACATCTCACAGTCATTTAAAAGACAATTCATATGTGTTGGCACTTGTATGAAATAAAATAGAATAGTGTAAACATACCAGATATACCAGATGCATTTTTAGTAAATGAAAACAAGACAAAATTGTTGATAAATAGTACAACCTAAGAAGGCATAAGCAGTTTGATTCTGTTATTTTTGTTGTTGCTTTTGTGCCACAGTAAATGCATTCTTTTCTTCAGTTTGCTGTTTATAATTTAATATTGCCCTTTTGAGGATATTATTTAATTTATCTGTGATAATTTGCATTTTACTGTATTGCACTAGTGGAGCTTTTCTCCTTGGACCTCAGCTGAAAAAGGGTTCTGCATCCAGATGGACGTCACCAGTCAAAAATGAAAATAAATAAATTGTTAACCATTGTCTGTATAGCATATGAGGAGGTTTACTGGGCTAACTTGCATATGATCTTTGTGGGAAGAGGTTGTTTGAAAACCTGCTTTAAGAAATTATTGCAAAGCTTCAGAAGATGTGAAAGGTGCACTCTACCTTGAAAGGTGTACAACAGTCCCCACCCATGTCTGAGTGTATCTATGGAATATGCCATTCTCAAGAGAAGACTGAAAAAGGAGACCACTGAAACGTCAAGCAGCTCTGCCTTCTGTCACTTAATATGTGTGGCTTTTCAAGAGATGTGCATCACAGCTAGTCCCACAGTAGTTCCTGACAGGCAAACATTTTTTTCTGGTTTGTATCTTGCTGGTTATTCATCACTTGGGAGAAGTTGGTCTTTGCACAGTTTTCATTTGTATAATTTGGTGGGAGCAAGAATTGGCCAATGTTAGACCTCACTAACATCAGCAAGTGCTTTGCAGTATGCCATATTGATTGATATTGATTTTTGTTGATTGAGATCAGGGCACTATCCTGGTCAACCAATTATAATTAAATAAAAATAAAATATTATTTTGGTTAATATAGGTGCTTTTCCGTGAATCTTCATATAGTGAGCCTGTTCCATTAGATGGACTCGAGATTTTTTTACCTCAAAGTTGATTATATTAAGTAAAGAGGCGAACTGGGCATCATTTCATGTATTGTGGTTATGGGGGCCTGCCCTTACATGAAATACGTGTTACTCCAGTGTGATACAGCAGGTACTTAATGTAGACATTCACTATAAAGTGAGCCCCATCTCTCCACAGAACTGGTTGGATGACTCATCTATTCATTCCATGTGACTAGAGCTAGGCAAGAGCCCTACAGCCCATTCATACCTGCTCTGGTAGACTAGTCAGCCTGTTTGTTCCGCAGTGATGAGAGTTGGATTCTAAGGCATAGGCTAGGTTGCTGGTCAAGTGGAGTGGCTTTTCCTCCCCTAAAGAAGCATCTCTCTTTGTGATGGCATTCTGAGCTCTGCTGTATGTTGCTTGCTGCAAGGATAATATCTCTGGATGCTTATTCACTTTGTTTCAATGCACAGTGGCAGCAGTTGCTTATAGGCTCATGCTCCAAGGGTTCAATACCCAGTGTTTTGCTAGATGTCACCCAAGTGGTGAGCCAGTCACTTCACTATCCTCCCCTGGATGGGTACAAGTAGGCAGCATCTACTCACTTCCATCTTACCCAGCCAGCACTGTCACGTCCCTGACATGGTCTATATCACATTGTCAAACTCTTAAAAGTTTGAACGTCATATGGTTGACACCATATAATCGAACTTTTAAAAGTTCGAGCGTTTCAACGGAGATCTCCATGCAGTGTAGAACGGGAAGATTTCCCTTTTCTGCACTGTAGTGCAATCTCGGAGTTGGTATATTTAAAGGGCGGGAGGTGTGGGGTTGCAGGGAGGCCTGCTTAAACCATTCAGGAGGTTTTTTCTTTGGTTTAATTTTTTTATTACATTTTTGAACTTTTAAAAGTTCGATTGTATGATGTTGACCATATGACGTTTGAACTTTTAAAAGTTTGATTATGTAATATAGACGCACCTGACAGATGGTAGTTCTCACATCCCAGCATCCTCTGTTGTCTCAATGGACTGAATGGTGCCACTGGGCATTCTGAGTGCCTGCTTGATTATCAGTTTTGGAAAACTACACACATGTATGTTTTTTGTTAATGTAAGTTCAACTTCTTCCACATGGTGCTGTCCTTCAGCGTAACATTTTACCGAAGAGTCTTTACCAGAGTTTAGACTTTTGTTAGTCAAATCCTTGCAGGATAATTGTTTTGGGTCTTTCTTTACCTAGATGTTTGGCTGAGGCAAGCTATTTGACAAACTTCCTGTTTTGGGCCCTGATCCAGGTTTTCCCCTTGACTGCAGTTCATAGGGTAGCTTTAACTGGGAAGACATTTTCTCTTCTTCTGGCAGAGAGGATTTCCTTGATCATGTCAGAAATGAACTCCACACTCTTCTTGTTCTTTCTTCAAAAAGAGAGGGCCTAGGTGATTAGTGCTTCTGCCTCCTAGTTAAAGGTGCTTAGGTGGACACCTGCTTGCAGTCTGATTCATCTATTGGACTTCCTGGAAGCTGTGATCATTGTTGTCTCCCTGGCATGGCTCCACTTGAAAATGTTTGTGACCGTCTGGTGTTACTTGCTGCAGGCTCATTGCCTCTGCTCATATGTGTGTCATATCTTTACCACTGCTCCCTAGAGTGGTGGATACATTATTCTAAATTGAAAGAGGGCCCCTTTATTACTGAACCAAACTCTCTCAGAAGGTATCGTGATGGATCAAGGTGTGGAGCTCACCTCAGATCAGTCATGACTGAAGGGAAATGAAAGTGCTCTATGTATCAGCCTCCTGGAGAAAAGAGTGGTGCTCCTTGCTTTGCAGGTTCAGAAGTATATGTCAAAACCAAGCCATCTGCTAGTGAATTTATACAGACTGCTATTTGGTATCTGAACAAACTGGGATAGAAATGCCACCTTCTGCACTAGGAAGCATTATAGTCCTGGTTTTGAGACATTTTCCTGATAGCAGTTGACATCCCTGAAAGTAAGGCCCGAATGCATACTATTTACATTGCAGCTTATTTGTTTGTTTGTTTGTGCTATAAGAAGGAACATGTTTGTTTTTCAGAGCTCTGCTTGCCTCATTCTCTAAGACATAGAGGATGGGGTTGTAATTGTGCTGTCAGGATGTAGTTAGGATGAGAATGTTCCTGAAACCTTTTCTTCCATTCTGTTTGATATTTCACTTTTTCTTAGTTCACAGAAGAAAACAGTCTAATTCTTGCTGCACTTCAGTAACTCATGAGAGTGTAGTTTCAGTTATTTCACCAGCTGGCTGCCACACTCACAACTCCGGTGCAGCTGGTGGATGTTTCAGCTAGTTGGCATGATGGCCATTTACACCTCAGAACTTGGATTCTCCTTTAGTTCCCTTCTGTGTCTGTCAGAAGATACTTGAGAAATGCTGGGAACTACATTGATATTTTTCTGTAGAAATACCTGCATTGAGAAGTGGGAACATTTCTCCATCTGGGCTGAAAGGTATCCCTTTTTCCTGCATTACAGGTCTGTCTGACATAACATGGGTACCTATTTGACTGGATTTATTTATTCTAGTCCTTGTACATGTTTCTGTCGTCTCAGCACATCACAACCTGGGCAAGACGCAAATGTGACACAACATAAGTACATTAAGGAAACCATGGTGGCTGTCTGCAGCTGGATACCAGTTGGGGATTCCTGTGTTGAAATCCCTCCCCATGGCATAATTCTGCAGATTCTCTTAGTTTCTGCAGTTGGCGGTGCTCCCACTTTTTGAATGTGGGCATCATGGTGTAATATCACAGGCTTGGAGACCAAGCCTAGCCTCTGCTTCTCCCTGTTGTTTTTTTCTGCTGATACATTTTAGATCTGTTGTCTAATGCACATCATTTGAAAGCTCCCATATTTAAGAACTGAATCACCGAAATGTTCCACATGATCATGCATTCATCAGTTCACAAGCCAGGATGGACTTGACACATCATTGTCTGTACTGAGTGCTAATATGAAGTGATGTGCCACAAGTGGCAGTGCATCGGCTGCACCATCTGTAGAAGGCATGAGACACTTGATGCCTACATCACTTAACAGAAAATGGTGTTATTGGAAGGTGGCCAGTGCTGGAAATGGCAGGAGTGTGTGCTACATGATCTTGAGTGAGAGTCAGAAGGCAGAAGATAATGAATCAAATGTCCAGGCATTTGTCAAAGCTTCATTTCACTAAATCCTTCCCTAAAAAAAAAATCTAGCTTCTTGCATGTTTCCTGCTCTCCCTTTCGTGAGGAATGATCAAGCTTATGCCTTTAATTGGATGATAATGAAGGCTAAAGAGGTGAACCCTTGCAGTCACAAAGGGGGGGGGTGCATCCAGAGGTGTCAGCATTTTTCCCATGCCTGATTTTCCCTACCTTAATCATAGCCATCCATGTCAAACAAAGTGTGTTTGAATCCCCCAGCAGAGGCTCAGTAGTTCAGTTTGATCTTGGGGAGTCTGATTTCATTGCTTCATACCACAGAGTTGAGAATATTTGGCTGGCAGTAGTACAACAGACTCCCACAACCTCAGCCCCCACTAGGACCGATGATTTAATGGGGATGCTCTCGCATTACATATGTGATTTCTTTGACATGTGGTGGAATCATTTTCATACATACCGATGTACACCTTTTGGTTTCATGTTTTGATGCCTATGCAAGGCTCAGTGTAGGTCTGTATCATAAGTGTTGCCTATGGTGTACCCCATCCCATATGCTGGGTTCCACTTACCAGCTTCTTGTGCCTGTATTCCATTCACTCATCACCTGAGATGCTGTGTGAGCATAAACCACCTTTCTGGAGTTTGGGTAGGGGAGTATGTCCCTTTCTCTCAATCACTTAGTCCTGTCTCTCTCCCTCTGTCTACCACTGGGAAAATTTATTCTGAGATAAAGAAAATGAGAGCATCCCTTCCTTGTGTTCCCTCTCCAGATACAAAAGAGAGAGGAGACCTTTATATAGACACTCAGACTCAAAAGATACATATGGACTGGTCTCTATTATTGTTTGGAGAAAAGTTGGGTCATCCCTATCTTGTCCTGAGAGATTCCATGCATGTGGATTGGAAGATTTTGAATTTCATTCTTTATAGTTCTAAGAAGGTGGACATTTTCAAAAGTCTGCAGTGACAGCCTTATAGATCAGTCCAAGTCATAGATTCGTGTGTTGTGTGTTGTGTTTGGTCTAGATAAGACAGAGACCATATCACTTTTTTCATTGCCACTGGATAAGGCATCCAAAGTTTTGAATAGGGTGAAGAAGAATGTTTCCTTTGTCACTTTTGTCCTCAAATTCCTTAACTGCCTGCCTACCTTAGTTCTTCCATTTCCAGTCCTCCCATGTATATCTGTCACTGGAATAGCTGCAATACCTTCCTGTTTCTGGGATCAAGGGAACTCTGGACCTTTCCACTGGGTTCTTCAGTAACCTTTCATGCAGTTAAGTGTCATTTGACCATACTTACCCTGCAGCTGAACAGAAGGTTGATGAATGGTCACGCTGAATAATGTAGTTTTAAGGATGGTCTTAGACAGGCCAGTCTGTATGTCCCTTGTAATGTGAGGTCCTACTTAAAGAGACTATGTATGTTGCAAAGATGTCCTAAACAAGAAACAAGCATTGATCACGTTGGTGGGTCTCTACACTGCCTGCAAAATATCCTGAGATAAGAACCACTCTCAGGATGATAAAGACCCCAGCTGTTAAGCAGTGTTTCCTCTCCTGGCTGTACTGAGGAAATCTTCTAGAAGGATAGTATCACAATCATAGCAGTTGCTGTCCTAACTACCTCACAGAACTACCTAGAAGTGTGATTCTTCATGTTTGCCCCAGCTTTTAGAACTATCACCACAGTTATATGCAAGTACTAGATTAGCTGTGCTTGATGACCTTTTTAAGCCTAGCCAGTTTCCCTTTTTGTGCTCAAAATAACCTATCCCATTTGGTTATAGGTTGGGCCTACCCATCCCATGGCTGATAATGCTATATCACTCCTAATGAAGATAACTGGGATCATACCATAGATAATACCAAACCATGAACTGTTGGTTCTAGGTGAGGTCACACATGGTCATATCTTAGAACTGTTAAATCTTCTTTCAAAAACAGATCCTTCCAGGAGCCAGCCAGTCTCCACTAAGCTCTTAGTATATGATATGATTTCCACTAAGGAGGCATAGTGCCTTTTCCTTCTTCAAAGAACGGGTTATGTTATTACCTTTTCATTTGGAGGATGGGAAGATCTCTCTGACAACACAGATTTCAGTGCCTTCACTAAAAACATCTAATATAAAAGAAGAGAATGCTTTACAAAGAGATAATTCCTGTGCTACAGCAGGTCACCTGGATGGTGATTCATGAAGAGATTGATGTCTTTTGGAATATCACTGTCTGGGATCTGTAGAAGAGATTCGTTCTTTTGGCTGTGGATGGGTTTTGCTTTCAGCATATTGTATTTCTGTTCACTCTACTGTGTGTACTGAGCATTTACAAAGGAATGTGTAGAGATGACCAGTGTGCTACAGAGCATGCTGGAGAAAGAAATTCTTGTGCTCTCCTATCTAGACAGTTGGCTCCTAATGGATTCATCAAGGACTGCCTAGTAGGAGCTCTTACTTTGGCTTTTCTATAGTTATAGGACTTGGAGAACTCAAACTGGTCCCAACCCAGAGGATTGGCTTCAGGGAGCAGAGTTGGACACATCAGTTTTGATTATTCTTACTCACAGACAGGGTCCTTGATGAGGTCACACTGAAGGGTCAAGGTGGGGGATCCTCTTGTGTCTTCTGGGTTTTTGGTTACTCGAATCTTTAAAGTTCTGTTTGAGTGCCTGGAGATGAGGATGTTCTAATGGACAGTGGGTAGTCAATGGCTACAAAGCCATCATGCCCTCATGGCCTGCTGTTAGCATTAGATCCCTGTCAATGGACTGTGGAGTTGTGAATAATTTCCACAAATATTACTTTCCTTTCTGCAACTAGTTTTATCCTAGATTTCAAGACAGACACTTTATTAATGAGCTGGAGAACTTATCTGGTATTCCCCTTTTTTTTTTCAGGGATAATGAACTTCCCCATGAAATGGGGAATTTCATATAAACCAGATGGTTCTGAGCACAAAGCTCTGGAAGGGAAGTGGAGACCAGAACCCTTGTTTTCCCATTTAGTTGACTGAACCCTGGTGTGCTCTTCAAAGGACAGCATGTGCATGCGCAATATGTGTAGAGAGGCAGAGCAGTTCTGGTAATGGGCCGTAGACTATAGCAATCTTCTTAATGCTACTTGTATGCCATGGAAAATGAACATGCCTGTGGGCTTCCTTAGTTGCAATTGTAGCCTTTTTCTGGAAAACAGAATAAAGGAGACCTGTGCAGCTAGTATCTTCTGGGAGTGTGCACCTGAGATCAAAGTGGTTGTCACATGGGACATTGTGATTTCTCTATTTCTACTTGATTCGGTAGGGCAGAGGAGAATTTGTGGAGTACTTCTTTCTTTTGGCATGGAAGAGTCCTGTTAACCTTTCTACCTTCAAATGTTTCCATCTCTTCAAGCAGAATTCAACAAAGGAACGCGACTTAACATTTTTACCACTTCATGGATCAGAGGGGTGTGGTTCAAGGCTTTCCTATCCCAGAGAGTACAAGAACCTATCGCAGGACAAGTGATACCTTCCTTGGTTGAGGTAACAACTGACTCCACCCCACAGTGTGGCTTTTCACTGAAATCTTGTCCTGTCCGTAGGACTTCCAGCAGAGGCCTCAGAGGTGACTAATGCTGCCGGAAATCTTCCATCTGTATTTGTTAAGTGAAAAAGGGTATAGGTGAAAGTATTTTATCTTGCCTCAAATGGTTAATTGGTTGGTGATCCTCACCTGGAGTAGGCAACTATTGGCATGTGTCTGAGTTATTCCATTGCCAAGGTATGTGGTTCAGGTATCTATAGGTATCACATCCTTCTAGAAAACACAAGTGTGGCTTCACACCAGTTGCTTAAGCAGTTTTTTAAACAGCCTTCTGCACCTTTTCCCACCACTGAAGAGCATTTCTTACTCCTTGGAGTTCTAATTTACAAATAGGTTTGACAGTCCTTGATTCAGATAGCTTGATTGATGGCTCTGAATTTCATGTCTTGAGAGTTTCTTTGATTGATGGCCATTACCTGTATTCATAGGATCTCTGAACTCCAGCTGTTATTTGTAGGAACTCTGGTCTTTCACAAGGAACATGTACTACTTGGGATCAAACCAAGTTTTCTCCTGAAATTTGTTCCAGAATTTTCTACAACCAGTCCATATATTTGTACATTTCCTTGCAGGTGGGAGAATGAAAGGGAAAAAGAATTTTCCATATCCTTGACTAGCTTAAAAGCTACCTGAAGAGGGCATGAGTTCAGGAAGGTAAACCATTTGTTTGTCTCATTTGGCTATGATATGAAGAGGCATACAAAAGACTAAACAACCTGTATTCATATGGATTGCTGAAGGCATTGTCTTTTCCTCCCAGGCATTTAACCACCCAATGGAAAATTATGCTGCCAAAGGCACTACATGGGTATGGCTACTTCCCGTGCCTCTTAATGTGTCTTTTGCAGGCATTAATTGCATGGCCACTTGGTCATCATATCACTGCTTTGTGAAGGATTCCAGACTATAGTTCCAGGAGATGGGCCTCCTTTGGCACCTCAGTGCAACAGGACCTGTCTTTTTGAGGTATTTTCTTTGTTTGTTTTGGCCTTCCTCCTGTCTGGCTTTGCAGTGAGAGGCTTCTTCACAGCAGTTGCAGATTACAGAGGGCCTTTTGTAGGCAGATGTAACAAAGGTGCTGCACTCACATTTTTCAGGTGATTTGTGAGAAAGCCCTCTACATTGAGTTTTTATATAGCACAGTCACATGTTTACACAGCTTATCCGCTCTATGAAATACCTGTGGATTGATTTTCCAGAACGTCAGGCAAGTATATATTTATTTTGTGTGTGTGTGTGTGTGTGTGTGTGTGTGTGTGTGTGTGTGTGTGTGTGTGTGTGTGTTTGAGGTTGTACTCTGTTAACGTATGGTGTCAAACTGGAGAGTCTGGGAATTCAGCATTGTCTCCTGGCATGGTGCATCATGTTGTCATGATGTATTTTGCAAAATGCTCGCATGCCCCAATCAATAGAGCTAGAGACATTTCATAATTGTGCCAACATTTGAATATCCCAAAAGAAAATCCTAATCTATCACTTAATACAGACTTTCTGAAAATCAGCTTATATAGTGGCACATTAGGCCAGGATTCATAGAGGTATACTGCACTTCTTTGCAAGCCACACCCAGCTAAGTGACACTTAATGGCAGCTCATGAATATTCAGATCAAGACATGCAGCACTTAAGTGCTGCTTGTGCTTCAGGGTATTTAAACAAGGAGTGCCACAGTCATGCAAGTGGGCCTAGCTATGCAATCAAACTGTGCTGGTAGAATCAGGCATATAGTGAAATATATACACAGTAATGCAAGGCAAAATCCATATAGCGGTCAAGCACTACATTATATGATATCAGAATAGGCAATGTGAACTCAGACTGATGCATCTTAGTATAAAGCAGTACTTGTAGCAGCTTGACTCATTTCTTACTGTGTCACTAGGCAGCATGGCACTTGATAACACATAAAAAGCTATGTAGCCATATAGTATCTGCAGCTTCACTGCAATGATATCCACATCTGTGATGCAAAAAAGGGACGTAAAAAGGGTGTTAAGGAAAGTAGAGAAAAGGGCAAGAGTAAGCAGGGGGCACACGCAAGCACAGCACATAGGAGTGTGCACTCTAGTGGGGGGAGGAGAACAACTTTTGTTTTATGGTCATGGGCCTCATTTTATCTTTATATGGAGAGGAGGGAAGGGGATAAGGGTGAAATGGAAAACAAAGTTGGAAAGGAGTTAGGATGGTATATGGGAGCAGGCAAACACAGAACAATACAAGCAAGTGAAGGTGCAAACAGTAGGAAGGTGAGACCTGGGATGTCAGTGTGTAGAAAAAAATTATGGGGATTGGTGGACAGTGCACAGGCTATGGGGTGGGACACTAGAGGAAGAGAGGCATCACAAGGTTGTGGATAAGGTGGGATATGAGCAGCTGATACATTGTCTCTCATCCTTACCCAGAGAGACATTACAAAGATCTAGCATCATATGATGGATCAAGGTGGTTGATGGTTTGGGCCACACCCTCCCCGGTGACCTGATGGAAGGAAGTGGCCAGCTGAGAGCAAATCTGCAGTCTTCTTCAGGAGGCTTTCCCATCTGGCCAACATATTTGTCCCCTGCTGTCTCGCAACCAACCCCTGCCTCTTCTGCAGTAGGGCCACCTCAGGAAATGCAGGAGGACTACCTGCCACAGAAGCACTGGAAGCCCCTCCAACAAGGCACTTCCAGCTTCATTACCCTTATGCAGCTGTGCCATTGCCTCAGCAGGGGTGGGATAAAGCAAAGACACCTACTGAGTAAGTAACTATAAGTGAATGTAGAACCACAAAAGAGTCCCAGTCCAGAAAAATGAAACCAATAATCCAAAAACTGGACAGCGAAAGGCACAAACTGAAGGCTGATAAAACAAATTTATTTTAATGCCACAAGAGGAAATGATACATGCGTTTTCATCTAAGAAACCCTCAGACTTCTTCAGAACAGTCAATAAGATGCCATATCATATGAACAATGTATAAATTAAATAAATTAATGAGCAATCAAACACTCAAAAGCACAAGTATAAAAACATACTAAAATATGTTAGAATATAAAAATAAGAACATACTTATAACCATGGGAATGAAATTCATTACTAAAAAAAGTCTTATGATTTCCTACACTAATACTGATGGAATAATATAAATCCTGAACAAAGTTAACTTAAATATCGGTTGTTTTACCAGCCTTCAGCTTGTGCCTTTCTCTGTCCAGTTTTTGGATTATAAGTGAATGTAGCCTTATAGTGGGCTGAATATATTTAACAGACCCATTAGCAGTTGTGAGGTAAACTAACTGAGGTCAGTCATGAGCCTGTTCTGTCATGTGAAGAAGGTGATGTGGTTAATGTCTTTCTGTATTCATGGTGAAAGCAAAGCGGCACATGAGAACATTGATAACTGTAAAGTAAGATGGTAGATTGACTGATGCAGTCACATACATATTTCCCATTAGCGGTGTGATAAGCAGCATGAAGTGTGTGTGTGTATGTGTGTGTGTGTGTGTGTGTGTGTGTGTGTGTGTGTGTGTGTGTGTGTGTGTGTGTGTGTGTGTGTGTGTCCCTGGCCATACATTAAGATACATAAACAGAATATGGCACAGTTATACATTGAAATGCAGCAGGTGTTGTACAGACAGCTGACAGGACCTTGCTGATACCCACATGAAACATATTACATGTGTCACCACCTCCACTTTAGCATGACTTGGAACATCCAGACTGTAAAATAGAGTCATGATCCATAGATTAGTACTAAGCTAACTGCCCTTGCAGGCTATTTTAAGTCTAGCCAATTACCCCTTGTGGGGATCAAACCCTGCACCTTGTGTCTGTAAGGTAAATACTTTAACTATTACACCAACCTCCCACCTTACAACAAATACATAATTACTAAGAGAACCTTGGAAGGTACTACAAAACAGTCCCAAATCTGATGCAGGAAAAAAAGAAGCAATGTTAAAAAAAAAAAAAAAAAAAAAAAAGTAAGCACTGCAGTTACTTTACTGTTCTAAGTGTTGTTGCCCAACCTTCTGTCTCTCTCACATGGAGATCATCAGGGTTCGTGTGCTGGCATTTTTCTCTTGTCCTGGTGGTGCCTGGGTCTGAGGGTGATTCCTCAGCCAGGTTATACTAGGCATCTTTTTTAAATGCACCACCACTAAAGCTCAGAAGGTGCTCATTAAAATGGCCTTGAAGGACTTAAAGCATAGCCTTGTTCTCCTTCATGCACCTTTGGGCCACTATTCAATTGGCACTGTAAGAAGCTCCTATTCTCCAAAATGTCCTCTACAAACTATGTCACTTTAACAAGGAACAAAATGGTAGTTTATGAATAATGAACTGCATTGTGATTTCTGCATCATAGCTACACATGAAGTAATGTGAGGTGCATACCCCTGCAGATCTCCAACATGAGCTAGTGGCCAAGGGCTATTAGGAACAAGCATCCACAGTAAGCTGCACGTTATGCAGCAGATGTACAGCATTTCCTAGATAATCATGCCTCCTGATTGAATTGGGCTATGTGTCTTGCATGTAAGTGTAAAGATGTGTAGTCTTAAACACTCTGCTGTTTTCTAGGCTAAGTCATATAAATTTGGGAAGCCATCCTGTATACACACACACACACACACATATATATATATATATATATATATATATATATATATATATATATATATATATATATATATATATACACATATATATATATATATATATATATATTTATATGAGATACAACAACATTATTTGGCTCTGTATGCAGTCTGAGGAGGCACTCATTACTGTGAAAGTTAGTGGTTAGATGGAATTCACATTACAAAAAGATTAGCCACAGGAATGTGTGTGTCTGCATGTGTAGATAGTACAAACAACAAGATAGCATACAATATCAGAGCAACATGTCCCTGTACATGTCAGTCACTGTTATGATAATCATATGACTTGTTTGAGTTATATCTTGGCCCTTGATGGTCAGTGCAGCAGTCATATGTCTACATGTGTCCCACCCCAAGCATACAAGAGTAAGGTTGTATCACAGGAGTTTACATAGGTGATCCCAGCATTTGTCAGCAGGGATGATTGCCTTACCCTAAACATACCTCTTGGCATGTACATCTGCTGAACATATTCTCATATGTCTCCTGCAACTATCACATGTCATATCCCTACAGCCGTCCCTTTAATTATAGTATAGTCTAAGTAACTTACCCCTTTGTCTGCAGCTGCTGTTCAATCATTCCCAATAGTATACAGTCTATAGCTCTATGCCATGTGGTCACCAGAATCTACATGTCTGGACGACACAGTGAACAGCAGAAACTGGCCAATTGCAGCTCTGCTGAAAATGATGCCCAGCTGTAAGGACCTAAGACATATGGGCAATGCCTTTTGGGGGAGAGGTGCTGACCATTTGGGGGAGAGGTGCTGACCCTCCTTTATGTGGTGAGGTGTGGCAGGCAGTGGCCCAAGGCATAAATGTTGTGGGGGATACAGTTGTGCTCAACAGGGAGTATTTTAAGTGTGTTACCAACATAGTAAGACATGCCAAGGCAAAAACACATTCCATTGCAGCTGAGAGGTTGACTACTGGGAGGAAGGGCACCTGGCAGAGGCAAGTTGAAAGAGAGGAGCTTTTGATTTCCCTGCAGCGGGATGCTGTTTTTTTTACTATTCCCAGAAAAGTGGACACTGACTTCAGGATGGACGCACCTGTATGTGTCTTGGTGAATGGTTCACCAGGTTAGTCCCTCTTATGCCAGATTTTTGTACAGTTTAACTGCACATAAACACTGTAGGCTGATCACTGTAACTATTGGCTATGTATTGTTTTAGGTACATCAAGTATTCAGCCATGCCAGGATGGCAGTAGAAGTAACTTGGGCTTGTATGGTACACCTTGCATGAACACCCTTAGTATAGCCAAAGTTTTTGCAAAGGTACCCATGCTTACTCTGTCTTGTGTTTTTTTTTTTTTTGTGCATGTTTTCTGAGGACAGAGCACAGCTATGGTGACACTTGTAAAGCCCTGTCTGATGCTGGCACTTGTGCTGTGGCTGATGTTGATGACATGCAAATATGTGTGTCACAGTCTGATGTCACAGTGGTACTGTCAGTCTTCATCCTGGTTGAGTATAAATTATGTTGAAGGCGGGGTCTCATCCACACAAGAACATGAGGCTGGTTCAGTTTAAGCACTGACCTTCAGTAGTAGGGAAAGGTACCCCCATGGATCCAACCACCAGTGATATGACCATACTGCATCTGAAGTAGGTATACCCACAATTTCACAGCCTTGCAGGGGCACCCAGTTCTGTCATGGGTTGGGGTTGGTCCCTGACATAAAGGTATCACTCTGAATCAATCAGATGATGTGCTGCAGTATTTTTCAGTCACGGTCTGCTGCAGCCAAGTCCTGCATTGACCCCCTTACTATGTTAAGTGGCATCAGTGAGATCACAGGGGGCAGGGGCTCATTGAGTAGTCTCATGTGGTTAGTATTGCATGCACCACTTTTATGTCCACCTCCGTATAGAGTATTGCAATTGCAAACTAAACCACTCACAATGGCAGTTTTGTCTGAGGTAATAGGGTCATTGTAGGGTACATGCCAAGTTTGGCTGTGCATGAAGGGGGGCTTGACAGTGTATGCAGTTTAACGTGTGTCTGAATATGTGCAAGACTCTGCCAGCCCTTGTCATGAGCAGGCATGACATTCAGTATCCACTGGCAGGACATCTTATGATTGGACCACAGACAGGTCATATTCCCACAGTGGCACACCATCCCTTTTAGCAGGGATCCCAAGTCCTAGTACATCATGCTAGTGTTGTGGCTGCAGCTCTAATTCACTTAGTGCCACCCTGACCACATCACAGGAAGAAATTGTCTATGATGCAGAGTACCCATCATCTCAACACTTCCATTTTGCACATCTGGCCACAGTCACATAGTGGGACCCCACCATCCCATCACAGGAGGAAAATCTGTATCACCCAGACTACCTATCACATCAAGACCCCATGTCAGAGTCCTGCAATATGCTGCCCAACCAGTGTCTGTATATAGACCATTATTGTTGTGTCTGTAATCAGCTGCACAAGACAAACATGACCCACACCACCCGGTCTCCTTTGTGGTAAATGTGGTAATGTTTGATTCACAGTTTCCCTTGACCATGCAGTAATGAACAGGTGTTGATAATTACACCACATACACCATGTTTGATCTGTGTGACATTGCACTGTTACTGTGTACTTATCAGGGTCTATTGTACTGAACTAGGTCTCACTTCTTTAACAGCACTGCTGCGTACTGTGCCTTTCGCTATTAGGAAGTGTGGTTTTGTGGCCGATGGTTGTTGCTGTTCCACAAAACTCTTTGGACAATATCATTGGTGTGTGTGATCTGACTGTTTCCCATATCCTGAGGCAGGCCGGCCTGTCTCATTGCCTCTATATTATGGAGCATGCAGCATGCCAGGAAAATTTTGCAGGCTGTGGCAAGGTCATAGTTGAACCCCCCCCCCCTGCCAAATATGTCAAGACAACAGAAGCAGGCTTTAAGCAGGCTGAACATATTCTCTGCAGTGCTGTGGGATTGTGCTTTTGTGTTGTTATACTGAAGTTCCCCAAAATCTTTAGAATGCATATGCGTGTCATAATTCAGGGTTGTAATGGATAGCCAGCATCAGTTGCAACTGAGTGTAAACTTGTGGGGGAGAGTTACTATATGTGAACACACTATAAGTGTAGCAGAATACCTTAATAGTAGATACAGTGCCTACAGTTCGCAACTAGGTGGTCCAATGAAATGTTAGTATGCAGGAAGTGACAGCATAGCTGAGACTTCTGCCAGATATGTGAAACGTGCACTACCTGGGTGCTGTGAGAACACATTGGTTATGATCCCATGTTTGTCATGCACTGCATGGCAGTTCACAGCATGGTAGTCTTTCCTATTCAGAAGCATTTGTACTACATGTGTACTGTCAGTGACACCCAATACCTCAAGGAATGGCTGTTGTCACACAAGGCATGCAAGGTGTTACTTGTGTCTTGTGGTGCCCTAAAAAGTCATGTATGATGATATACATATGGTGTGCACATTGTGTTGGAGAACTTGAGTATTCTGGTGGTGGATGCCTAAGAAATACCCATTTCTCTATGTGGTCTCTAAAAGTTCCCTGTAGATAGTATGAAAGGATATATACATACTTTGAGTTTCACTGTTGTAGGTACACCACACATTCCTAGTGATGTCATGTGTGGGTGACATGTCAGCCAATACCTGCACAGTGTCTCGATCAACCCTAAAGTGATTATCTCTTGATTGGTGAAACTGTGGTAAGTCACCAACTGACAGTACTATTTACACTGGCATCAGAGTAAACCAGAGAAAACAGGCAGCTCTAAGGATTCTAGTACAGTACTGCAAATCAGCTGCTGCAGTGATGAAATTTTGCATTTTTATAATCTGGCACAAGTTTCCTCTTTGTGATGAATTATTACTGTGTTCACCTTACGTACATTTGAATGTCACTACAACCTCATTTTGCGACCCTGTTTTATTTGCCTGCCATTATGCAGCTGTTCCATTTCAGGTATTTAAAAATTAAGGACACATTATGTTTGAGTCAGTGTCTGGGACTTTGTTTAAACAAATGTCAGGATACCTTTAACAACAGGTCAATGAAGTTTTTCAAGAACATTTTTAAATAACATTTTTATAAATACTACATTTTTACAAATATTTTAATAATAGTTTTTGTAAATACTTCTTACCTGATAAATATTTGTTTTACTTCATGTTTTGTTTACTAGTTTGCGAATAACTTGCTACTCGGTCATTGCACTGTTGATTATTTTATGAATGTGATTAATCATGTGACTATTTTGTAAGACTATTTAATTCAGCTGTGCTTAATTGGTCTCACCCTGATGAAGCCCTATGGGTATGACAGGAGAAAGTGTTTAGTCTCTTTAATCTTGTGAATAAAGTGTGGTTCCATGATTGCTGCAGTTTGGTGGTGATTTTTTTTTCATGTCATTTAGCTGTTTGTATGTCTTCTGTTGTGCATTTGAGCACACTCCGCTTTACTGTGCTGATGAACTGTGAATCACCACTATACTGTGCTAGTCTGCTTATGGACAATTCTGGCACAGGTGTGAGCTTCATATTACACAGCTGTGAATCACAGACGTGTATGTTATTTCCGGCTTGAGGACACAGCTGAATCTGGAGTGTCAGTTTGGAGTAAAATGTCATCTAGAAAATTGCCAGTGGCTATAGAAAGCCTTATTTGAAAAGAATAATAATAATACTACTAATAAGAAAAAAAAATAATAATTTCCAGAGAATTGGCACATCTGATTCCATTGCTGTAGCTGAAGCTTAAAAAATGTGAGAAATTAAAAAGTAGTACTTATATGTGCATGTAATTTTTAACACAGGGATATGAACCTGATGCCAGTATGATGAAAATAGCAAATCAGTATTCCAAAGAGGTAAGCCATATTTTTTTTTCAATTACATGTTACAAATGGATAACACAAGATGAAATATAATTCTTTTTTTTATTTTAGTTTGAGACTAAATTGGTTTTATCAAATGACCCCATGGAAGCTGCAAAGGGAGCCAATGTTTTAATTACAGATTACTGGGTGGGCATGCAGCAGGAAGCAGAGAGAGAAGAAAGGCTGAAGGCTTTCAGTGGTTACCAAATCACAATGCAGGTACTGTGTTGCATGGAAGCTTACAATTTTGTTTAAAAAGGCAAATGAACAGTTATAACTGACTTGATTTATCGTTGAAGGTGGTTTTATGGTACACGTCCAAACATACAAAACTAGAATAGTGTAATGTTGAAACAAAGAGGTAGCTGAAGAGCACTCATATTCATTTCTGTACCACTATTCAGAAATACTTGTACAGAAATGAATACCACTACTGTATGATCGATCGACATTTCCGGATCACTCTCCCTAACACAATGCTCCCGGGAAAGCTGCTCCTTCACCCCACTATTGGTACATTACTGCTTTGAAATGAAAAGTTTGGATGTGGCTTTTCCCGAAAGTATTCCTGCAGAGAGCACGACAACACCCCACCCCCCCTGCAACTCCAACTTATATTTTCTAACTCTGGGTTTACATAAGTAAAAGAGGAATTAAAAACAAAATCACTTTTGAGAAAAGCCATACTTTTGCATTTCATTTAAAGAAGTCATTAGTTTACATCTGCAAGAATGCACGGTAGAAACAGAGGCAGCCATTTTCTGATGTTTAATAACTGCAGTATTCTTTGAGCGTGAGTTTTGTGAGCTAACTGTGCTATTTTCTTGCTCTGTTAGGATGTCTTCTTCTCAGTTTCTGGTGCAGAATCTGATTGTTTACAACAAATTGTCAGGTATAATGTATGCCATAGCTCGAAAGAGGTTATATTTAAATTCATTTTTATCATTATGTTTTTAATGGGAACAACATACCTTTCTGCCTCTTCCAGTACCTAGCCTTCTTGGATACAAAGTTACTTTTATACACTAGAATCTCTTCTAAAACACTTGGGTTATAAATGTATTTTATCTGTCTTGAAGACTCTGTGAATGTCAAGACAGGCACCAGGAGTATTTTGCTCTTATCAAGTGGTAGCAAGACACCTTGTTAATTAGAACTGTAACTTTGCTTTCCAGCTAATGTGAAAAGATTGTCACAGCTTGCTTCTTATTTAACCTCCTACCCCATTCTTTCCATCTGGCTTATTGGCTTCCCTGCATAGAAACAATCAGAAAAGTCTCTGAAGGAATGTATTAATATTTCTACTTTGCATGTCCTTGTTAGTTGTATGCACTACATGGACAATGCCTTTAATACATGGCCTGTAGTATGATGTCACATGCAATCTATGTGCGCTTTCACTTTGTTAGTTGTCAGAAGGCACAACAGGCTTGCTTGCATTCTTTTGGAAGCTGCAGATTTATTACTGCACTTAGAGGAAACCCTGAGATTGCAAAGCATTAACAGCATCCTCTTACTCTGCAAGATAGGTTCATAGGTTCATACTAGGCTATCTGCCCTAGGGCATTTATAAGCCTAGCCAGAGTGTGTTTGGCTTTCGCCACCCATTTTAAATGAATTTTGCTATGCCCTTTTTCGAGGTTAGTATACTGTGCCTCTGTCTAACAGTGACACAGAAGTGATACCCGGGGTAAACCTACGATCTCCCATCCACTCATCAAGATTCCTCTTGAAGAGAGTCAATGAGGGACTCTGCCTAACCTGGACTGGGATTTTATTCCAGAGTGAAGGGAGCCTCTGGGTTATAAATCTGTCTGTCCAACATGTCCTATTTATTTCAATGCTGAGGTTCAAGTCTCTTGAGTGCGTAGCTCGACGGGATTTGGATTTTCTGAGGTGCAGCATGTCCATTAATTCCAGGTTGGACGTGGCTTTATACGTCAGGCACAGATCGCCTCTGAGCAGGCGGTATGGCATCTGTTTGAGCCCTTTGATCCTCTTGGTGAGGTACTTTTGGGGTCTTTCCAGTTGCTGCAGGTGTCTGGTAAGGTACATCCCAAAAGGGGCATTGTACTCAATTATGGGCCTGATGAGGGATGAGTAAAGAGACACGATGACCTCCCCTGATCTAGATGTGAATCCCTTCATGATTAGGTGGGCTATATAAAATGTTTTTCTAACCACTTTGGCCACGTGGTTGTCCCTAATTACTTCTTCCATACTTTATGAATTACCACCTATGTGGTAATTTGTGGGCACTTTGTTTTTGCCAAAGGGGATGGCTATACACTTTTTGCCATTTAGCTTGAGGCCATGGCTCTGGCACCAGTTGTCTGTTTCTAAGAGGCCCTTTTGTAGGATGCTTGTGTCGGCTGGAGAGTCGATTATGGAACCCAGTTTGCAGTCATCTGCAGACTTGGTCAGCCACAGTCCTTCCATGTTGGCCTGTACGTCCGAGAAATATATACCGAACAAGAGAGGTCCCAGGACTGAGCCTTGTGGGACGCCACTTGTAACTGGTTTGGAGTCTGACATGGCTCCAGCAATTCTAACCATGTGGGTTCTGTCCTTGAGCCAGTTTGCAACTCATCTAGTGACATAGGGGTTTATATTTAAGCTGGTGAGCTTATCTATAATGCCCGAGTGGGGTATTGTATCAAAGGCTTTTGCGAGGTCCCGGTAGGCTGTGTGGACCACCTTCCCCTCGTCAATGGCCTTAGTGACTGTTTCAAAGAAATCAACCAGGTTTAAGAGGCAGGATCTGCCCTTAACAAAGCCGAACTGGGTAGGATCCAGTGTCTGTAGGTCCCCAATATCTTTATTTATGAGGTCCATGATGATCCTTTCCATAGCTATGCAGACCAAGCTAGTCAGGCTTATGGGACGATAGCTTCCAGGATCCGTTGAGGCACCACCTTTGTGGAGAGGGACCACTGTTGCTGTACGCCACTCTTTGGGTACATATCCTGTAGTAAGGTAAAAGTTTTATGTTTGGGTTTAGCTCTTCTTGGAGTTCATGTAGGACGCAGCCCGGGACACCGTCTGTTCCCATTGATGCTGTGTTTTTTGCTTTGGAGAGGGCGGCTCTTACCTGAGCATCTGAGATGTCAGGGGGGCAGCACTCTGCTGGGATAGATATTTGCCCTTTTGGTGGGGAGGGGGGGAGAAGTTTGCGCTGAACCTGTCAGCTAGGATGTTGGCAATGTCTGTGGGTTCGGTGTATTTTTTGTCATTTTGGACTAATTCTGAGCATATCTGGGAATTCCCACCCAGGTTCCTAACATAACTAAAGAAAGCCTTGTGATTATCCTTTGTGTCCTGTGCAATTTTTCTCTTGAAGCTGGCCTTAGACGATTTTATGCGTGCCCGTAGTTTTTTGCTAATACTGATCAGAGATGCCTTCCCTTTTTGGGATTTTGCTCTATCATGTAGTAGCTTCCTGCTTCTATTGTATAGATTGTTTATGGCTGGGGTTCACCAGACAGGACGCTTGCCTTTGGAGGAATGGGTCTTGGTTTTATTTGGGATTGCATGATCCATGCATTCCTGAAGGTGTTCATAGAATGAGTTTATAAAGGATTCTGCGGTCTGGGCCATATTTTCCACAGGCCCAGGGGCTTTGAAGGATTCCACCTCGGTTTTGAGGAGTGTGAAATTTGCTTTAGAGAAGTTTTTCACTGTGGTTTTCTGGGCACGGGGTGGGGTCGGGATGTGAATATCCAGTGAGATTAGTTTATGGTCTGATCTTACTAGTGAGGGATACACTTCTGGTCTGGAGCATAGAGTCCCCATGCTGGTGATGATCAGGTCCAGTATGTTTTCCCCTCTTGTGGGAGTGGTAACAAGTTGTTCCATAGCATTTGAGTTTATAAATTCTAGGAACCTTTGGGCTAGGGTGTTGGAGCTAGAGTAATGCTCCCAGTCTATGTTTGGGTAGTTGAAGTCACCCAATATAATGGTGTTTGGAGAGACCGTCATATTTTCCACTGTTCTCAGGAAGGCCGAGTGGGGTTCCTGGGTTTGGGAGGGTGGTCTGTAGCAGGCTATAAACTGGAAGGCAGTTTTACCCACAGTTAGTTGCACATGGATAGTCTCTGATGCTTCGTGCTGTGCCACCAACCTGGAGGTGTGGGTATCTTTGACTAATATTGATACTCCCCCTCCTTTTGTGGTTTGGTCCAAGTTTTGGGGCCGAAAAGCATGGTATGAGGTATAACCTGGTAGTGCTGGGGTGCTCTCGGGAGCCTTGAACCAGGTTTTTGTTACTGCACAGGTATCGATGTTCTCCATGCTAAGGAGAGTTTTGAGTGCATGCATCTTGAGGTTTAGACTTCTGGCGTTGAGTAGCATTACTCTTAGTTTCTTATCCCTTGTGATACCTATGGAGGTGGGTTTGTCTTTTGAGCCTTGCCTAAAAAAGGCACTATGGGGATGGCAAGAGCCTTTGCCAATATCCAAAAGCCCAGGGGTGATAGGTGCTAGCCGTCCCTAGTGAAGCATCATGGCTTGTCGAGCATGTCATCCCAGGCTGACAGGCATTGGATCCCCTTTGAATGACACCAATAATTAAGCCAATTGTTGAAATTGATCATCTTGTCTTCATATTGTGGCATCATTCCTGGTGAGGGTAAGATGCTACACAAGGTCAGGGTCATACCGGCCTGGGCTACATGCTCAGAGAGCTCCTCTATGTCTCTTTTCATGTAGTCCAGGGAGGTACGTCTCAGGTCATTCAAAGCAGCATGGACAATGACTGAGTCATATTTGTACTTGCCTTGGAGTGACCTGAGTGCTTGTGTTATGTGGCAGATCCTAGCGTCTGACAGGCAGCTCACCGTGACCTTCTCCTTGTTCAGCCTGGTGAGCGGGACGTCAGTATGCCTGACGATAGAGTCACCTATTACAAGTGTATCAGGTGTGTTGTTTAGCCTTAAGGGCTGTGACTGTTCGGCACACTGGCTTTGTGAGCTATGTGTTGCACGTGTTTTGTTTTGGGGTAGCGGTTGCTTGGGTGTCTGCTTTGGAGGTCTATGCTGCTTAGGCAGATTTTTATTTAGAGCCTCCAAGTATGTTTTTGTGTGTTTATTTGTTTGGTTTGCTGTCGTGGTAGGTCTATGTGAGACTGGAATTGTAGTGAGTGTGGTTTCCTTCTCCTCCTGACTGGTTATGCCAGTACTGAGTTGAGAGAGCTTAGCCTCCAGTTTGGCCATATGGTTGCATCTTTCACATGTGTTGGAATTTGTTGGGAGGAGGAGGAGAGGGTTGTCTGTGTACATGAGGCAGTTGTAACATTGCCTCAAGATTCCCAGATTCACCAGCTGGACCGGAGAGGAGATTGACAACTGACCTTTGGACATGCTAGAATAGTATTGGGAATTCCTTTATAATTGAAAAAAAGGGCCAATGGGGAACAAAGTACTCAAGGGGAGTTTGTGAGGGTGTAGTGCTTTTAATTTTTTAGTGCTGACTTATATAATTGCTTTAGTGAGCAAGTGCCAGGCTTAGAGTAGGAATAGGGTGTTTATTATGAGAACTAGATCAGTTCTAAGGGAAAAAGTGAAGAGCAGACTTTGTGGAGCCGAGAAAGGTTTAAACCCAATTAAACGGAGCTGCCTGATGCTGCGCTATGCGCAAAATCGTGCAAAGCCGTGCTAAAGCGGGTTTTATACAGGAGGACTTGAAAGAGCTAGAAATTGGCCCAAAACGGCCAATAGACTACCAGATTCTTGTGCTGGGAACACTCCTCCAGGGATAGATAGGCTGCTGTAAGCTCCCCACTGCCACTGGTGAACAAAGAAGCCTCCTTTTATCCAAGAAAGGAAGTGGGCATCACAGGAACTTTCCAAAAGTCCAGAATACAGCAAAGCCTGTATTAGGACTACTCTAGGTCAGGAAAGGTGGGAAACAAGGATAATATACATATATATATATTTTTTTCTGTTTTTGCAACAAACAGCAGGAAAATGCAATAAATATATAACAATGGCTAGCGCACTTGAGTGTGTAGCCTCAACAGGTAAATGCAACAAACAAGACAAACTTTAAATTACAAGCGCAAAAGCGCGCTAAAGCTGGCTTTAAAGCAGGGGGTTAGAAAGAGATAGGAAATGGCCCAAAACGGCCAATAAGCTACAAGTCACTGGGCTGGAACCACTCCTCAAGGGACAGATAGGCTGCTCAGAGCTCTCCACTCTCACTGGTGAACAAAGAACCTTCCTCCTATCCAAATAAGGATATGGGTAACACAGGAACTATGACACAGCCCAGATATCAGCAATACCTGAAGACTGGACTATTCTAGTTCCGTAAAGGCGGGAAACAAGGATATATATATATATTTTTTTTAAGTAGCAGAAATTAGGTACAGAAACACAGTAAATGCTTTAATTCGGCTAGCGCACTTGAGTGTGTAGCCTACCAGTTGCCTGTATCACTCTGCAGGACACCACGAGGAGCTGTGCGGAGTTGTATACAATAACAAACTTTTTAAATCACAGATTCACTAAAAAAAAAAAACTGGCATTTTAGGCAGAATTAGTTAAGAGAGCAAGAAAAGCAGAAAAGTGATACTTAATCACTCCAAAGTCACTCTTTTGTCTCTCTGCTGCTGCAGACTTTGCAGAACACTTGGAAGGCACTTGCTGAGCGGAATACAAGCGTAAAAACTGTGCAAATAAGGTTTTTATAGCAGGGAAGTGAAAGAGATAGAAATTAGCCCAAAATGGCCAATAAACTACTAACTTCTGGGCTGAAACCACTCCTCCAGGGACAGATAGGCTGCACAAAGCTCCCCTCTCTCACAGGTGAACAGAGAAACTTCCTTCTATCCAAGTAAGGTAATGGCAACAAAGAAACTTGTAACAAAACCCTGGATTCAGCAATAACCTGAAAAGTGGACTATACTAGTTCAGAAAGGTGGGAAACAAGTATATAATTTTTTTTTTCAGAAAATAGAGCAGATACAATCAAAATTAGCCCAAAAAGGCCAATAAGCTACCAACTTCTGGGCTGAAATCACTCGTCCAGGGACAGATAGCCTGCTCAAAGCTCCCCTCTCTCACAGGTGAACAGAGAAACTTCCTTCTATCCAAGTAAGGTATGGCAACACAGAAACTTGTAACAAAACCCTGGATTCAGCAATAACATGAAAACTGGACTATACTAGTTCAGAAAGGCGAGAAAGAAGTGTGTGTGTGTGTGTGTGTGTGTGTGTGTGTGTGTGTGTGTGTGTGTGTGTGTGTGTGTATATATATATATATATATATATATATATACTTATACATATATGTATATATATTTCCAGAAAATAGAGCAGATACAATCAAAACAACACTTTACCCAATTGACCAGTTAAAAAGCTTAAAACTGAGCTCTCTTCCAGCAGTCTTCAATCAGACAAGTTCTAACTGCACAGTCCTGCCACTAGGGTACAAGAACCTTCTCCAAAAAACATGGCCTGGGTCAGTGCACAATTCATACAAACAAACCTTAATCCAGCCGGCCTGAATCTAGTCTATGCTACAGCAAACAAGGCGTACCAATTTCAGAAAGAAACAGTTCAAGTAAGCATGCGCAATAATCCTTTAACCAGAAATTCCCAGCTCAGAAGGGCAGAATCTAGCCTCTCCTCCCACAAGAGTGCAGACCACAAACCTTCTTAATGTAAAATAACTGGCCTGAAGCCCAAGTCCTTAACTTAGAACTAATACACTTTTAGAATAACAGACACTGAGCCTTCAATCAGCAGTTCCCAACTTAGAAGGATGTACGCTACCTGTCCTGCCACAACAGTGCAGACCACAAACCTTCCTAATGTAAAACAACTGGTTTGAACCCCAAGTGCTTAAACCAAGGGCCTTAGAATAACAGTTACAATTTAATCAGGCTACTAACAAGCAGTAACAAAGGCAGCAGAATAGATTTAATTGAGCACTTTTAAAAGAGGCAAAAGCAAAATAAGGTAATAAAGTAGGAAGAAACACAAATACAGTAAGACAGATGAAGTGCAAATTTTTTTTTTTTTTTTTTGAGATGGAGGAAACAGAGCAGATTAAGATACTATAGGGGAATGCCCTTCCCATGTGCTCTCTCTGTACACTGCAGAGGAGATGGGACTGATAAGAGTATCCAAAATCAAAATATGATCTCACTGTACTCAGTTGAGTGAGCAAATGAGATGGGTCCAGGAGGAGTGTGCAAAAAGAGATTTACAGCAGGGGCGGGCAATTCCAAAGCCACCCAAGATTAACACCACAACAAGAAACAGGGAGGGGGGTGGGGAACTACTGCAGAGATTCAGAGACACACACAATATTTATTGAATCCAAGACACACAATATTTACTCACTCAAATCTTAAATAAGTGCAGAAAATATACTTAAATCAGCTTATGTCCAGTTGATGTATGCAGATAAGTCTCAGTAGCCAGCAACTCAATTTAAAATGATTACTAGAAATGTAACCAACACAGATTTTAATGCTAGCAGAAACCCCCAAGCTAATTAACACTTAACAAAGGAATTTCACAACAGTCTAACAACTACTGCAGAGATTCAGAGACACACACAATATTTACTGGATCCAAGACACACAATATTTACTCACTCAAATCTTAAATAAGTGCAGAAAATATACTTAAATCAGCTTATGTCCAGTTGATGTATGCAGACAAGTCTCAGTAGCCAGCAACTCGATTAAAATGATTACTAGAAATGTAACCAACACAGATTTTAATGCTAGCAGAAACCCCCAAGCTAATTAACACTTAACAAAGGAATTTCAAAACAGTCTAACAACTACTGCAGAGATTCAGAGACACACACAATATTTACTGAATCCAGGACACACAATATTTACTCACTCAAATCTTAAATAAGTGCAGAAAATATACTTAAATCAGCTTATGTCCAGTTGATGTATGCAGACAAGTCTCAGTAGCCAGCAACTCGATTTAAGATGTAGGGAAAAGAAAGCAATCTTGCCTGTTTCACTCTCTAAAGATAGCTTGCATTGATCTCTCCATTTGTACAAAAGAGATCTTCTCAGCACACTGGAAAGCAGTGGAAAGATAATTAAGTATGAATTCTGCAACAGTACGTGTAAATTTAGTCTCTGTCTTTATATGCCCTGTAATTTCTCTCCCTCTCATTCTCTCTCTGTCACACACACTTATGATCGGATAGACACACACACAATTAATCCTCCCGCCCTTTGAGTATCCATCTTGGCTACTGGAAAACATCAACATTATTGAATTACCCATCGGTACAGCTAGAATAAATGGCATTTAATTTAAGGGAAGTAAATTCACACTGTACTAAATTCTTAATCTGATCACATTTAAACATAAGATGAATGGTCTACGGTGAGATGTTGGAATGACAGGTTCATAGGTAAGTACTTGGCTAGCTGCCCTTGTGGGCTATTTTAAGCCTGGGCAGTTTCCAGCAAAGGTAAGAATCAAATCCTGTACCGTGTGTCTTTGAGATAAGCACCTTAACCATTATTCCAACCCTCAACCCCAACTGTTGAGCATCCATTCATTGTACTGCTGAGCTAGGGAATTAAATGTTAAATGTAGAAATAAATATATATATATAAAGTAGAGGACTTTGCTTATTGAGGAGCACATCATCGGAGAAAGGTGGCGATTTGGATAACTTGACAAAATGAGTATCCCCCTTTTCTCTGATGATATTTGACCTTGGAGTTGTTTCTTTAAGGTTAGGGAGTTAAGGGCAAAATCCTCCACAATGCAGAGGGACATTTTTGTTTTCAAACGTCAGGGTTATAAATGAATTTATATTTGTTGGAGTCATGTTAGCAAATATAGGGTCAGATTCAGTAACACCTGCACTAAGTGTACACCAGTCTGAGTGACTAGATAACGCAAGCATAACTCCCACCTTCTTCCTCCTAATTTTAGTTTTCCTACAGATTTTCTTGCAGCCTTAAATACTAAGGGTATTCATAAATATTACACCAAAGTGTAGACTACATGTACACTCTTTCTGAGATAAAAGACAGCAAAAAATGTGGTAGTGATGTTCTGGAATACAGACTGTCTGCACTTAGTGTAGGTGTTACTGAATCTGGCCCATAAATGTCTTTTGTTTCCACCTTTAAAATCAACCCTCCATTAAAATAGAGAGGGTAGAGGTTAAACGAGTTCAGAGACTCCATACAACAGCTTACTTACTGAATGATTATGTTTTGATAAAAAGAAATTTCATTAATCCAGTGGGCTATTTTCAGTGAAGTGCCAGCCACTATGCAGACACATTACCATGTAGAGATTAGAAATCCAATGTACATTTCTTTTTTTTTTTTAAATATTGTTATTGGAATTTTATATACAGGAACAAACACATAATAAAAACAAATTACTAATTATATTATATATATATATATATATATATATATATATATATATATATATATATATATATCATCATCATCATCTTCTTTCGGCTGTTCCCTGTAGGGGTCGCCACAGTGGATCACCTGTTTCCATTTCTTCCTGTCCTCTACATCTTGCTCTGTCACACCAACCACCTGCATGTCCTCTCTCACCACATCCATAAACCTTATCTTAGGCCTTCCTCTTTTCCTGTTACTTGGTAGCTTCATCCTTAGCATCTTTTTCCCAATATACTCAGCATTCCTACTCAGCACATGTCCAAACCAAAGTAATATTGCCTCTCTGGTTTTGTCTCCAAACCTTCCAACCTGGGCTGACCCTCTAATATACTTATTCCTAATCCTGTCCACCCTCGTCACACCCAGTGCAAATCGTAACATCTTTAACTCTGCCACATCCAGCTCAAACTCCTGCCTTTTTGTCAATGCCACCATCTCCAACCCATATAACATAGCTGGTCTCATTACCCTCTTGTAGACCTTCCCTTTCACTCTTAAAGGTACTTGTCTGTCACAAATCACTCCTGACACTCTTCTCCACCCACTCCATCCTGCCTGTACTCTCTTCTTCACCTCTCTTCCACACTCACTGTTATTCTGAACTATTGACCCCAAGTATTTAAACTCATCCACCTTCGTCACCTCTACTCCTTGCATCCTCACCATTCTTCTATCCTCCCCCTCATTCACACACATATATTCTGTCTTAGTCCTGCTGACCTTCATTCCTCTTCTCTCTAGAGCATATCTCCATCTCTCCAGGGTCTCCTCCACCTGTTCCCTACTCTCACTACAGATCACAATGTCATCTGCAAACATCATAGTCCATGGGGACTCCTGTCTGATCTCGTCTGTCAATCTGTTCATCACCATTGCAAATAAGAAAGGGCTCAGAGCTGATCCTTGATGTAACCCCACCTCCACCTTAAACGCATCCATCACTCCCACCGCAGACCTTACCGTTGTCCATACCTCTCAACCTGGAAACATCAAAAATCTGGACAGGGCCCATGAAAAATAGGTACAAATTTGTACGCTGATTAACATCTAATTTGCATACATAATTACGTAACCCCACCCACTCCGATGGAATTGTGGGATACCAACCTTCAAAGGCAAACTGAAGAACAGACAACTAAAATATGGCACCAGAGTCCCCTTGCAGCCATCCCAATGTCCCATTACCTGGCTATTTCTCCCCATTTACCATAAACACGAATGTGTGCATACTGCTTTACTTCTACAATGATTATTTGCATTTTATTTTTACATTTTACAGCACAACAATGCAGAAACACTAATGGACATCAGGTAAACAAAGCAATACTGTCTCACAATGAAAATAAGCTTGGCATTAAAACTTCTCTGCCCTTGAAACTCACATTCATTGAAACAGCATTGAAACCCACACCACATCCAAAGAAAATGCATCTGGCCAGTGGTGGATAAAGATTACCTTTGGGCTGTTTTCAAATCATTGGCCCCTTGTGCACAAAACAAGAACCATACATGTTTTCTTTTCTTTGATAGACCTTCCTGACTTTATTAAATTATATTCCATGTATAATACAACACACTTGTTAGAGCGCATTTTAAATTTATTATTTTTCCAGTAGGCTGTACTGTAGGCAATGAAAGAAAATGCATGAACCAATAATAACAAAACTGCCAAATTCAGAACATTTCTATCATAAAAGTCTACTTCCACACCCACACTATAAATACAGCATCAAAAAGGAGGTGGGGACTCTTCTGTATCATAGTGCTGTGTTTCTCACCAAACAGAAGAGTATGACTGATATTTGTAAACAGTGATGCAAATAATTTCAACATATATAACTAATAATATAAATAATGATTATAATGTTATATACAGAATGCATTGTAAACAGAGCAATGTAGACCCTGTAATAAATGGTAACCATTTTTTTAAATGTGTCTAAATAATTCCACATTAAATAGATTTATAACTAATGAAGAGGTTGCTGCTAGCAAACAACTTTATATTTCATTGTTTCATCTACAGATAAGTGCCTGTTGCCCTTGAGGAATAAATTGCCTATGTTACATCAAAAAAATAATAAGCTAATAATATTGCAATAGGGAATGGATAGTAAACTGATAACATGTTCAGTTACTAGTTATCGCTGCCAAAGAGGGTGTTCTCAGGACTGCAGCATCCACCTCTTTAAAAGTACAACATTGACACAGTACAGTATCAGTAATGCATCTACATACTGTGGGAGTAGAACCCACACACAGCCTACTGCATCAAAAGCAAGTATTCTACCTGTTATGCTACTAACAGTGGTGGAAGCAGACTTCACATAAGCAGCACTAAACTTCTCTTCCCCTGAAGCTCTCAAGTAGTCAGCTCTTTGTAAAACCCACTCGACACTCACCTGTATCTCTCAACTTTGCAGCACAAAAATCCGAAAAAAAAACAATTTATTCGGGGGACAAAAGCCCAAAAAAACAGGGAGGGATACATTTTAAACGTTGCTTGTATAATCTTGGAAAGTTGCTAGAATAAAATGTTGTGTTACCACAATGTGTTTCTTGAAAGATAGTAAGACAAACTTAAATGGCTATAATTTAGTGAATTCAGTTCTCACCATAGCTCTCAACCTCTTAGCACAAAACACATGGACAAAGCCAATAATGGGGGAATACAGCCCCCAGACATATTCAGTGAATTCAGTTCTCACTATAGCTCTCAACCTTTTAGCACAAAAAACCTGGACAAAGCCAATAATGGGAGAATACAGCTCCAAAAATAGGGACAAATTTCAAATATTGCTCTTATAAACATAGAAAATTTCTAGAATAAAAAGTTTTGTGTTACCAATCCATGTATTTTCTGAAGAATATGAAGTCTGAAATTCAATTGCCTGTCATGTAGTGAATTTAGTCCTCACTGATTTGCCACAAAAATCCAGGAAACCACAGATTTTATGAAGAACAGAACAAAAATTAGGCAAAAAGCTGTACAGTTTTCACAAGTGGTGGTGGGTAGGGAATTCGGGCTCTTGTTACCTGTACCCAAAATGCAGGGTTTGAGCCTGAGTAACTCTAGCCACCAGGGATATTTAACTGGGGCAATACACAGACACACACACACACCTATAATGCAGACTAAAATGCATAACACACACACACCTAATGCAATCTTGCAGAATGCAATACATAACTATAATGCAGACTAAAATGCATAACACACACACCTAATGCAGTCTTGCAGAATGCAATACATAACACAGCCCAAATGAACTTCAAAAAGAGCGTGCAGACTAAAATGCATAACACACAGCAGCTTTGTTTGAATGAAGAAGCATGAAGCCCAGCAAACAGCAGCTTTGTTCAAACAGAGCAGCCCAGCAAAGACTCGCGCTCAAACAGACACACTTCCTAATTTGTTCAACATACCTGCCTAGCCCAAATAAATACAGGAATGGAGCACCCTAAAATGCAGTCTTGCAGAATACAATACATAGCCCAGCAAATGGAGCAGCCAAAATAAACACTTTAAATTGCATGCAGCCAGCAGGTTAAATTACAGCAGACAAAAATGCAGAGCAAAAACTTTCAGAATAAAATACATAACACACAGCAGCTTTGTTTTAATGGAGAAGCCCAGCAAACAGCAGCTTTCTTCAAACGGAGCTGCACCTCAGCAAAGACTTGCGCTCAAACGGAGTAACGGACACAATTCTTAAATTGTTTAAAACGGGATGTACTAAGCCCAGCAAACACAAGCTTTCTTCAAACGGAGCTGCACCTCAGCAAAGACTTGTGCTCAAATGGAGTAACGGACACAAACAATTCTTAAATTGTTCAAAACGGGGTGTACTAAGCCCAGCAAACAGCAGCTTTCTTCAAACGGAGCTGCACTCCAGCAAAGACTTGCACTCAAATGGAGTAACGGACAGTGGACACACTTCTTAAATTGTTCAAAACGGAGCATACTTACTTGTCCCTAGCTTGCAGCAGAATACACGCAGCAGCCCAGCATGGAGCCAAAAGATAACCGGTAGCCTCAGACACATCACATCAGACAGACACACACCTCTCTTAAGAGGAAGATTGTGCAGCACAGTCCCCAGAAATATGGATAAGTAATTAAACTCCATCACTGTGTGTGTAGCAAAATGAAAATGGCATTACCTAAACGAATAACTCTGCAGCTAAACTCCATCACTGTGTCGGTAAATGAAACAGCATTAAAATCTGCCCAGACTGCAAACAGATGCTCGCGAGTATTCAAAACAGGCAGCTCGCAGCTCCATTTACAAAACAAGTATTTAGACATACGTGCGTGTCTGAACTGAATTCTGACAGGCTGGCGGAGCTGACGTCATTGTTCGCGTGATGACATCAGCTCTCAAAGCACAGAATCTAAAAAATAGATAAAAAAATCGGAAATGAAGGGGCGCCACTCGGGAATTGTGGCACCCCTTCATTGGGACCCCAAAACTCGGTAAAAACCGAGTAATTCGGGACGGTTGGGAGGTCTGCCGCTGTCACACTACCCTCGTACATATCCTGTACCACTCTTACATACTTCTCTGACACTCCTGACTTCCTCATACAATACCACAACTCCTCTCTAGGCACCCTGTCATATACTTTCTCTAAGTTTACAAAAACACAATGCAACTCCTTCTGACATTCTCTGTACTTCTCTGTCAACACTCTCAGAGCAAACATTGCATCTGTAGTGCTTTTTCCCGGCATGAAACCATACTGCTGATCACTAATCATCACGTCCCTTCTCAACCTAGCTTCCACTACTCTTTCCCATAACTTCATGCTGTGACTGATCAGTTTAATCCCTCTGTAGTTACTACAGCTCTGCACATCACCCTTATTCTTAAAAATCGGTACCAAAACACTTTTTCTCCATTCCTCAGGCATCCTCTCACTTTCTAAGATTTCATTAAACAATCTGGTTAAAAACTCCACTGCAATTTCACCTAAACACCTCCATGCTTCCACAGGTATGTCATCTGGGCCAACAGCATTTCCATTCTTCATTCTCTTCATAGATATCCTTACTTCCTCCTTGCTAATCCATTGTACTTCATGATTCACTATCCCTATATCATCCAACCTTCTCTCCCTCTCATTCTCTTCATTCATCAACCCCTCAAAGTACTCTTTCCATCTCCTCAACACACTCTCCTTGCTTGTGAGTATGTTTCCCTCATTATCCTTTATCACCTTTACCTGCTGCACATCTTTAATAGCTCAGTCCCTCTGTCTAGCCAATCAGTACAGGTCCTTTTCTCTCTCCTTAGTGTCCAGTCTTTCATACAACTCTTCATATGCCTTATCCTTAGCCTTCGCCACCTCTCTCTTTGCCATGCACCTCATCTCCTTATACTCCTGTCTACTTTCTTCATCTCTCTGACAATCCCACTTCTTCTTTGCCAACCTCTTAGCCTGTATACTCTTCTGTACTTCCTCATTCCACCACCATGTCTCCTTGTCATCCTTCCTCTGCCCCGATGTAATACCAAACACCTTTCTAGCCGTCTCCCTTACTAGCTCTACTGTAGTTACCCAGCTATTTGGTAACTCTTCACTGCCATCCAGTGCCTGTCTTAACTCATCCCTGAACTCCACCTCACAATTACCCTTTTTCAATTTCCACCATTTGATCCTTGGTGCTGTCCTCACACTCCTCCTCCTCTTATTGATCACCAACGTCATCCTACAAACCACCATCCTATGCTGCCTAACTACACTTTCTCCGGTCACCACTTTACAGTCTCCAATCTCCTTCAAACTGGCCCTCCTACATAAGATATAATCCACCTGTGTGCATCTTCCTCCACTCTTCTATGTCACCCTATGCTCCTCCCTCTTGTTAAAATACGTATTCACCACAGCCATGTCCATCCTTTTCACAAAATCCACTACCATCTGACCTTCTGCATTCCTTTGTTTAACACCATACCTACCCATCACTTCCTCATCCCCTCTGTTCCCTTCACCAACATGCCCAATGAAATCTGCTCCAATCACCACTCTGTCACCCTTGGGTACAGTCATCACCACTTCATCCAGTTCACTCCAAAATTTTTCTTTCTCATCCATTGCACACCCAACTTGTGGAGCATATGCACTAACAACATTCATCATTACACCATCAATTTCCAGCTTCATAAACATCACTCTATCCGAAACTCTTTTCACCTCCAAAACACTCTTCACATACTGTTCCTTCAGAATAACTCCTACGCTGTTTCTCCTCTCATCCACACCGTAATAAAAAATTTGAACCCACCTCCGATACACCTAGCCTTAATCCCCTTCTATCTGGTCTCTTGCGCACACAATATACCAACCTTCTTTCTGTCCATCATATCAGCTAGCTCTCTCCCTATACCAGTCATACTGCCAACATTCAAATTTCTGACCCTCACTACCACAGTCCTAGCCTTTCTCCTCTCTTCCTGCCTTCAGCCATGCCTTCCACCTCTTCTCCTCCTTCGGCCAACAGTAGCCCAATTTCCGCCAGCACCCTTTTGGCTAACAGTACTGGTGGCGGTCGTTGTTAACTCGGGCCTCGACCGATCTGGTATGGAAATATTTACTGGTGGCTGCATGAAATGATTTGATGAAGTTTTACGCCAGATGCCCTTCCTGACACAACCCTCCCCATTTATCCGGGCTTGGGACCGGCACAAAGAAATGCACTGGCTTGTGCATCCCCAGTAGCGCTCTCTCTCTCTCTCTCTCTATATATATATATATATATATAAAAATATCTATATATATATAAATATCTATCTATCTATATCTATATATATATATATATATATATATATATATATATATATATATATAAAATATATGTGTATGTATATGCATGTATGTATATGTGTGTGTGTGTGTGTGTGTGTGTTGTGTATATATATATATATATATATATATATATATATATATATATAGATATATAGATATATAGATATATAGATATATATATATATATATATATATGTCAGTAGGATATACAGCAGTAAGATCATTAAATAGCCAAACATTATAAAGTGATCACAGAACATATATTAATGTTTCTCTGTTAATAGATCCAATGTGCATTTATTTGAAGCCCAAAAAAGAAGGCTGTGTCAGCAATAGGCCATCTTTAAATTGAAAATCATTGTCTTGGTCCTGTGTTTGTAATCTTTCATGGAATGTGATCTTGCCCATTACCATGCATTTTCCATTTACGAGAAGTTTACCACAAATGATTAAAGAGTTAGATAATGTTGGCTATAATAAACACTTTCATGTCCCTCTAAATGGGTGCAGACAGAAATGCTCAGTACATTCAGTTGAATACTTTTTTCTGGGTTTTCCCAGAATCATCATGGTCCAGAATAAGTCTGAAGATATCTATTTAGTATTAATTTTATGTGGACTTAAGTTACCTGCATGATAGCAGTCAGTAAATAATCATCAGCAGTCAGTGAATCATTATTATCAAACCCCTTTTCCTCTTTCTGCTACATGGGGTTGGGGTGTTGTGTAAGCTGTTGCCACCTTTCTTGATTCACTGTCACTCTTCTACCTTCTTTGAGAATCATGCCTGACTATTACAGGTCTTCTCTCACATATTTCATCCATTTCTTTGCTGGACATCCTTTTTTCCTCTTTCCTTCTTCCTGTATCTCCCAGATCTTCATCACAAAATTATCTTCTTTCCTACACAAGTGCCCGAACACCTCTAACCTTGTCTGTGTGACCATTACAATTGGAACTACTTTGGCTTCTGTTCTGATGTCATAATTTCTTTGTCCGTCCCACAATGTGCAT